>NC_047549.1:949701-1027358 GCF_012275295.1 Melopsittacus undulatus | reverse complement strand
CCCTGGAGATGGTCACTGGGGGAGGTATCTTAGAAACTGGGTTCGAGGGAGTTGTGTTTCTCTGGATAAATCCGTGTAAGGATATGAACATGTTGGGGTTCTCCGTGCCCCTTAGGCAATGTCTCAAATGGAGCAAGAGTTTTCCTGGTGCTTCGCATGGAAGGAGCTGAAGTGAACGTTTTCCCAGCTAGAAAGGTGCCTAAAAGCCCAAAGCTTCTGTTAAAACCTGACCCAAAATGATCAGCATTAACCAAAAGGAAAGGGTTTCCATTTGTTGTGGAAACCTGGAATGCTATGGACCAGCCGGTGGCCTGGAGCTACTGAAACCTCAGTGATGGGCAAGGGGCAAACAGGATCCTGGCTCTGCTGGAGGCTATAGGGAGCTCCCTTAGCCCTGGAAATTCCTGCCTTTTTTGCCACTATGTGTGTATATATACACACATATATGTTATATATATATTTATATATATGTTATATATATATTTTTACATATATAAGGTATATCTCAGGGTATGTATATGCTGTTTCCTATGGGATCTGGCCATAGCTGCTATTAAGAACTATGGTGGTGCAGTGTGAGTGCTCCTCACTGAAGGCTGGGGCCGGTTGGGACATGGGAAGTGTTAATGTGAGCAACGGGCTCTCAGCAGAGATCTGCTGGGGAAGGGGAGGGAGATGCTGACGTGACTCCTTCCAGAGGGTTTTTAACATTCCTGGCATTCCAAGACAGGGGTTTCAGGGTTAAAACCCCTCCCTTTTGGCTTGACAGCAACAGTCAGTGGGGCTTAAAGGAAAATATTTGCTTTAGGCTTGTTGGAAGATGCAAAATCTCCTAAACCGATTCCTTCCCTTTGAAAACTGGGAGGGAGGGAGGGAATTGCTGTTGTCTTTGGAACTGCTTCTCTACCAGTTCTCTGCTGGGCACCAGGATGTGAGCAGAGCTGCAGCTGCATCAGGCTCCGGTTACTCGGTGCCTCTGCTCAAGCAGCCTTTGTGCTGCGGTGACGGGGGGGGGCAATGCTGCGCACCACCCTCTGAGCCTCTTCCCAATTGGAAACCTCATGGAGTGGACTGGGGGAAGGTGGAGGGGCTGCGCATGATGTGTACCTGCTCTCCTGGGCTTGCCTGTGGGCAGCATCCTGGTGCTCAGCCCCCGAAGTGATGCTGTTGGGAGAGATCTGAGGTCGGGCTTGAAGGAATTCTGACATGGAGCTGGTGGAAGCAAGGCCAGAGGAAGCCATGAGGATGAGCAGGGCCTGGAGCAGCTCCCACATGGAGCCAGGCTGGGAACATTGGGGCTGGAGGAGAGAAGCTGAGTGTGGATCTCAGGGCAGCTTCCAGGGTCTGAAGGGGGCTCCAAGGATGCTGGAGAGGGACCTGCAGCAGGGATAGGACAAGGGGTGATGGGTTCAGGCTGGAAGAGGGGAAGTTCAGGTTGGAGCTAAGGAAGTTGTGCCCTGGGAGGGTGCTGAGGCACTGGCACAGGGTGCCCAGAGAAGCTGTGGTTGCCCCATCCCTGGCAGTGCTCAAGGCCAGATTGGAGCAAGGTGCTCTAATGGGAAGCATCCCTGCCCATAGCAGGGGGTTGGAACTGGATGACCTTAAGGTCCTTTCCAACTCAAAGCATTCCATGACGTGGCTGCAAAAGCTGATGTGAAGGGTTTGGGAGCAATGGTTTTGGGTCTGCAGGTAGCACCCTGCAAAGGGTGTGCTGGGCCCGAACTCATGTGTATCATAAGGTGAATTTAATGGGTTTTGGGGAAATAGGAGGGGGGGGGACACACAGATTTACTGCAGCTTGGATGTGGGTCTCTTTGGTCTTCAACTCATTGTACATCCAAAAGGATGATGTGGGAAGGGGAAGGATCTGCCCCGTGTCAATGTCACTGCTGCTCTGCTTTCCTTTACTGCCTGCCCTGCTCTGTGAATGTGTCCTTGGATCCCTGGCCCTATCTCTTTCCCCTTTGTGCTGGGCTCTTGGGCAATCTCCTGCTTGCCTCACAGAACAGGATCTGGCCCTGCCAAACTCTGTGTGTCTGCCTGGCAGCAGATTAGGATTGTGCTGGGTGATAACATTGTTCCATGGGGAGCAGATGGATGGGAGGAGGAGGGTGGGAGAGTAGGAAACAGGAGTCAAATGGCAAGTGCCGGGGCCTCTGCAAGAGCCAAAGGTATAAATCAGAATGACTTTGATTTATATGGGTGCTGCAAACCCGGTGGGGCTTTTTCCTTCATCCTTTCTCCAGCAATGGCTCGGAGCACTACGTGTGCTGTTGGTTGATGTATGGTGCTTAGCAGGTAAGATCACCTCGGATGCATCAAGGACCTGCTCTGACGTGAGGCCTCCTTCATGCACTTCTACCACGTTATCCCAGGAAAACCCTTCTCAGTCCATGCCTCAGTTTCCCTCGCATCTCACAGCTTGGATATGGGGAGCCCTTGGACCTGACAGCCCTTGAGATGGGGGTGCGCTATGAAAGCAGCCTTCTAGTGCTAAGACTCCTCCATCGCAGGACTAGAGCTGCTCATTCCCATTGCTGGTGGCACCAAGGCTCTGGAGCAGCAGGAGCGCAGGATTGAACCCTCCCCACGGCCTGAACCGCTGCGACGGGAGGCTGGGGACCAGCGGGTGCAGTTCCCACGCAGCAGCCCCGCGTTGGCAGGGCCCGAGGAGGGGGATGCTGGGCAGAGCGGAGCTAACCCGGGCCAGCGAGAACTGGAGGGGTTGGGAAAGCGGCTCCAGCCCCCATGGAGGCGGCAGGGATTCGGGTTACAGCTCCTGGAAGGACCCGCCTAGGGGAGGACCCAAGGAAGGGACGGGTTGAGGCGAGCCCTTTGCCAACTTGCCTCCCAGGAGCGCTGTGATGGGGCTGTAAACGCGGCCGAAACTTTTCCTGCAAGGCTTTTCTCCTCGTATCCATCGCTTGGGAAGCGGCTCTGCCTTCCAGGGATGGGGATCTCCTTGTTGGAGAGCTGCCCTGGCTTGCTGGGCTGGGGAGAGCAACGCTAAACGCCGGCTTTGGATGCGGTTGCTTGCGCTTTCAGGTAAGAACCAGGGGTAAAAAGTTATCCCCGGCTCCAACCCGGGTCGAAGGCTGGGCCGCGTCCATCGGCGTGCGGGGTGAGCCAGGTCGGCTTCGGGTCTCTTGATGGATCCATTGTTCTGCCTTGATCAACAGGGATGGGGGTTGGTAGTGGCAGCTCCGCATTCAATCAAACATCCCCGTTTGTTACCAGGGGGGATGGATGCGTTCCCAGCAATCCCGGAGCTGCCGGGAGTTTGCGGCTCCCGCAAGCAGGAGGCAAAGGGGGACGGGGAGAGGAGGCTGAAACCTCCCCTTTCAGTGCCCGAGGAGCCGGCAGGGAGAAGGGAGCCGAGGTGTTCGCATCCGGATAAGGCTGGCGAGGGGAGAAGCCGCTCTCCTTTTGTGTGCTGGCTCCTGCTGCAAGCTCGGTGGGATGCGAAGGGCTTGAGGCTGGAGTTTGAGGAAGTGCGAGGAGAGGAGAGGCTGTGATTGCGCATTGCTCGCAAGGGGAAGGGGCTGCGGGGTCGCTGCAGCTTGGAGCCGGAGTCGGGTTTTACCGAGGGAACGATGCTGCTGAGGAGCACAAGGCCAAGGGAAGAAAGGGGCTGCTGGGACCCTGAACAATGGATTCCTCCAGCTCCTTTGTGCATCATGGCACCAGCCTGACTCTGTACTCACTGCTGTGGGCAGGCTGCGCCTCTTCCCCTGCTCAGCGTCTCTGTGTGGCATCATCGAGCTCTCAGGGCAGTTTGCTAATGGCAGGGTAGCAGTGAAGTGGCCCAGGAGCTCCTCGAACCCATCGCAGGCGTTAGGGACCTGTCAGCCCTTCCTGGACTCATCCGATTGCCCCGACCCGCTTTGTAACCCACACCGCAGGGGGAATTGCAACCCTCAAGCTATTCCCTGGCCTCCAAGTGGGGTTGCCCAAAGCAGCCTTTAAGCCTCATGGCAACATCTGAGTGCTGAGGGGCTGCTTCTCTACACTGGAGTGCTGCAAAGGCAGGACATGGCCCCTTTGTGGCTTAACACAGCTCTAATCCCCCCCCCTCCCCAGTAAACACAGCATTGAACAAGCAGTGTCTGATGCTGTCAGAAAGGCTCACAGTTTGCCATGGGGTCTGTCATAGCTGGGGAGCCTTTAATGCTTGCATGAGAAGAAGCTTGGTCTCCAGAGCTTCGTTTCAAGCTTGTTTTAACTGGATTCAATCTGGCTTGGTGTCAGCTCGAACACGACTGAGGACAACACCTGGAGCCATGGGCACTGTAGTATTTCAATGGTGCTGGAAATGGAAAGCATCGTGTTTTGTGCTATGCTGTGTATGGGCCGGTGCTGTTCCATTGGGATCCTCCCTGTACCAGGTCAGCTTCTATGACTGGTGCCACTTGAGGTTCTCTCCTCCCTCTCTTCTTCCCATATGTGTGATGTTGAAGTGGTTTTCTGCCATCAGTGGCACTTCCCTTTTTGATGAGGGTGTCAAGCTTTCACCAAGGCTTGGAGGAAGCGGTTTTGCATAAGAAAGGTCAAGTCTTGGATACACCCTAAGAAGGTTGCATTGACCTGCCTGTGATTCAGTGTCCTGATCCTGGGGGTTCCTCCCTTCCTTGTTCTCCCATTGTTTTCCCCTGTCCCAGCCAAGTCATCACGTGGTGTGTCTGAGGAAGCCACTGGGATGCTCCCACCCCCTGCATTGCCTTTGGACCACACGATTCCTCAACATCCCATGACCTGAAAAGAGGGGAAAGATGGACTTGTTATGCGGTACTAGTTCACAGCTCCATCCCCTGGGGCAGCTCCATTCCTCCCCTGTGTCCTTTTCCTTTCCTTCCCATCAGTATCCTTGCAGTCCATGTCCTGGGCTGCATCCCCAGAGCATGATGCTGAAGCATCCCAGGAAACAGCAGTGGGGAACTGCTGCCTGGAGAGTGGAGGAGCAGGGAATGAACACGGATGGGGTCCTCCCTGTGTAAGAGGACGGCGTGGTCTGCCTTAAGCTTTCCCTAAGATGAGGGTGATGGTTGAGCTCATGAGAGGACAGGGAGAACCAGTGACTTCATCTGCAGGACACAGCAGGCTAAGGAAAAAGTGTGTCATTCATCACTCAGCACCTCGGTGCTGCGAGGAAGGAGGCTCCAAACTGGGTCTGCCCTTCCCAGTGGGGCCTGCAGCCAGCCCTGACTTGAGATTTCCAGGCTCTGGGTTAGGAAAGGAGCAGGAACATCTGCTGGGGGGGTGTGGGGGGGAGTGATCCAGTTGCTGCTCATCCCATGGGATTGTTTGTGGTGCTGGAGCTTTTCACAGTGCTGCCCCATGGCTGTGGGGTCCACAAGTGCTGCAGGGCTCCCTGATGCTCCAGCTCCATGGTTGTGTGGGCTGACTTCTCCAAAGTTTGCGAAGTACTTTTGGGAAGGACCAGCGAGTGCTGCCTGTGTTGGGAAGCGCACTCAGCATCTGTGTGTGCTTGCAGGCCCCAGCAGCTCATGCTACTCTTGTCCCTCCCTAGGCCAGCAGCAATGAAGCAGTGCTTCTACAATGAGACTGTGGGGTTCTTCTACAACAACAGCCGCAAAGAGCTGACCACGTACTGGAGGACCAAGGATGTCCTGGTGGTTGCCCTCGGCCTGACGGTGAGCGTCATCGTGCTCCTCACCAACCTGCTGGTCATCACGGCCATCATCATCAACCGCCGCTTCCACTACCCCATCTACTACCTGCTGGGCAACTTGGCTGCTGCAGACCTCTTTGCTGGCATCGCTTACATGTTCCTCATGTTCCACACGGGGCCCAGGACAGCTGAGCTCTCCCTGCAGACCTGGTTCATCCGTCAGAGCCTGCTGGACACCAGTTTGACGGCCTCCGTGGTGAACCTGCTGGCCATCGCTGTCGAGAGGCACCAGACTGTGTTCACCATGCAGCTCCACAGCAAGATGTCCAACCAGAGGGTGATGATCCTCATCTTCTGTATCTGGGTCACAGCGCTGCTCCTGGGGCTCATCCCGTCCTATGGCTGGCACTGCCTCTGTGCGTTGGAGAAGTGCTCCAGCATGGCACCGCTCTACAGCAGGAGCTACCTGACCTTCTGGGCCATCTCCAACCTGGTCATCTTCCTGATCATGGTGGTGGTGTACACGCACATCTTCATCTACGTCAAAAGGAAGATGACGCGGATGTCCAAGCACACGAGCTTCCACCCGCGCTACAAGGAGACCATGATCAGCCTGGTCAAGACGGTCACCATCATCCTGAGTAAGTCCACATTGGGGGTCTTTGGGCCTCCAGCCTGGGCTTGCTGGGGTGGATGTGCTCAGGACAACGGGGGGGAGCATTGGGAAGGGATGGGATGCTTTCCCTGGTGGGGGATGCTTGCTTTGGTGCTGTTGAACTCAAGTTGCAGGGCTCTGTGTGAGCTGGAACATGACAGGAGAGGGTGAGCTCCTAAGTCTCCTGCATGGGTGTTCCTCAGGTTAGTAGAGATGAGCTGTTACTGATGGGACTCAGTAATACCTGAGTGCTGCAAGTGCTGGCACTTTGGGCATGGAAGCAGCTCTTAACACACTCAGCTCCAGTCTGCTTCCTTCATAGAGGGGTAGCATGGAATCAGGAGCTGTGCGCAAGGAGCACTTGGTGCATCCTTTGTCCAGAGGATGGAGCTGGGTTTGGGGCAGCTGCTACAAGGTGGTGGGGAAGGAATGAGGGAGTTGCAGCCAAATTCCTTCCTGTTTATGGAATGAAGCATTGAACTCTGTTCAGGTTTCTTTGTTTGAGCAGGCACTGGGCAAATGTGTCCCTGGGAGCTCTGAGCTCAGTTCAAGCTGCTCCCCTGAGCAGAGGGGCTCCAGAAGTGCTGCCTGCCCATCAGTGTGTCTGCAGCTGCAGCCTGTAGGGAGAGAGGAGCAGGAACTGGAAGTGCTTGGTGCTGACTCTGCAGGACATAGAGCTCCATTCAGAGCTGTGCTTGTCCTGCCCAGTTCTGCATGTCTAAGAGGATCACAGAATGGGCTGGGTTGGAAAGGAGATTGGGATCAACCAGTTCCAACCCCCTGCCATGGGCAGGGATGCTTCCCATTAGAGCACCTTGCTCCAACCTGGCCTTGAGCACTGCCAGGGCAACCACAGCTTCTCTGGGCACCCTGTGCCAGCCCCTCAGCACCCTCCCAGGGCACAACTTCCTTAGCTCCAACCTGAACTTCCCCTCTTCCAGCCTGAACCCATCTTGTCCTATCCCTGCTGCAGGTCCCTCTCCAGCATCCTTGGAGCCCCCTTCAGACCCTGGAAGCTGCTCTGAGCTCTGCACTCAGCTTCTCTCCTGCAGCCCCAGTGTTCTCAGCCTGGCTCCATGTGGGAGCTGCTCCAGGCCCTGCTCATCCTCATGGCTTCCTCTGGCCTTGCTCCACCAGCTCCATGGCCTTCCTATGTTAACAGCAGCAGCTGGGATGTGCATTGTGCTCTCAACAGCCCATTGCTCCAGGAGTTCCTTAAGGAAAGCCTCAGGTCCTTCCAGCAGAAGGGAAGAACCAGCCCAAAGTAAATCAAAGCACCCCACTCCAGGCACACGGTCCCAGCCCTTTGCTTGCACATCCTTCCTGATAAGCCCAGGATTTGCTCCTTTGGGCAGGGAAACCTCATGGCTGCAAACAAAGAGTCCTCCCTTGCACGCTCCCCCTTGGCACAATGGGGCTCAGCACTGCGAAGGGGGGAGTTGTGGGGCTGCTTGATGTGTCCCCTGCTCCGGGGCTCGCTGCCTCGCAGGGGCTTGTTGCAACTTGTGAGCCTCCAAAGTGGAGTTTTCTGCCTCTTCCTGCTTTCCCTTTGATGCTTCCCGATCTCTCCATCTCCTGGGTGCAGCTGGGAGGTGGTTACTGCCTGGGTTGCGTTACTGCATGTGGTTTGGACACTGCAGTGGAGGGAAGTTGGGTTGTTCCTCCTTCACTCCTGAGCAGTATCAGGCTCACCCTATGGCATCTTAACCTGATGGGGCTTCACGTCGGAGGATGAGGGGTGCTGGCCAATATGCAACCCACCTTATAGTGGGAGATCCCCTTCCTCTTGATGCCTTTGTCTTCTGCCTTGAGCAAGGAGAAGCTGGGCTCAGAGGAGGCTTAGAAAAGGTGCGGTAGTTCCATAGGGAATTGGGGCTGGTGCCTGGGGAGCTCATCAGACCTTGTAAGGCAAGAGGTTTCCCTTCCTGTGCAGGGCAGCAACAGAGCGGAGCAGCACTTTGTTCTGTACAGGGAGCAAGAGGGAGCTGCTGAACCCCCTCTTTTCCATTAGGAACAGCACGTTTCCATGTGAATTCCGTGTGCAGCAAGCCGAGGCTGCAGAGGGCTCCTTCCCTCCCTAAAGCCCTGGTGTAATCCCTTCCCCACCCTCATTCCCCAGCCTTCTGCAAACTTGGACTCTGCACAGGGAATACTTTGCGCCTTATGCATGCAGAGGGTGAGGCGCTGGGGAGGAAGTGAGGGTGCGGTAGGAGCTGTGGGTGTCCTGCTGGTCCTGGGCATTGGGAACAGGTCTAGGAGCTGACCTGGAGACCTGGAATGAGGCCAAGGTGTAGCTGGGAAGCAGGAGCAGTTGATGGGATGTGAGCAATCCATGGGACAGAGGCGTTGCTGACCCTGCTCTGCTCCATCACCAGGAGTTCAGGTTCTTGCTGACTCCTTCAGCTTCCATTAAGGAGCAAGGGAAAAGCTGGATTTGCAGGCAAAGAGCTTCCTTTTGGTTTCCCCCTTCTTCTCTGTAATATTCCTTTGGCTTTCCTTAGTCCCCTTGTGAATGCTGAAAACCTGGCCAAAAAAGAAGGTGAAAGCACTAAACAAGGAGGTCCCTTTCCCGCAGGCCCAGTTTTGGCCCTGCCTTTGGGACAACCAGAAATCCCTCCTGTGCATTTGCTAAATATAAAGGGGGCAAAGTCCTGTTTGCAAGTGGGGGGGGAAAGCTGCCTGGGGCTGGATATGGTGCCTGCTGTGCTGAAATCCAAGGGCTCTATGAGGCAGTGGCCTGAAGCCCGCAGGGAATGCTCCCAGAATGCCGTGGCATCCTTCCCAAGGGTTCCTTTAGCTTTGCACCCCTGCATTTCACCCATCCTGCTCTGGTGCAGCTCCTCTGGCTGCTGTTCTCTCCAGGCAGATGTTTTCCAGTAACGGGTGTAGTAAGAGAATTCCCAGCAAATCTCCTTCCCTTCCACCCTTTCCCAGAAGGCCCAGCAGGGTGCAGCTCCTGTCCTTTAGGATACAGCCTCCTGCATGACCCCCAGGAGCAGGGATGGGTGAGTGCTCCATTGACGTCAGCCTTCAAAGCAGGGCTGGAAGAAGGGCTTTGAGGAGGAGCTGCAGCACCTCCCACTCGCGTGGTGCAAAGCAGAGCCAAAGAGCTTTGCAGGTGGTGGCAAGAATGGGGCATCTGAATCAGCCATGGAGCTGGTCCAGCTCAAGCCTGCTGTTGGCCCAGCCCATTGCTTGGCCTGGTTTCTGCTCAGCTTAGAGCAGTGGGAGGCTGCTTCTGCCTCAAGCGTTGGCTCAGGACTAAGCCAAACTGAGTCCTGAAAGCCCTTGTGAGCTGTTTGGACGCTGGAGGGTCTCATTCAAGGTGTGCTCCTCTGCCTGGTTTGGCTTGGAAAGGACCTTAAGAACATCCCCCCCAAGGGACACCTCCTGCTGGACCTTATTGCCTAAGGGATGCCAGGGATGGATCTTCCCTGTTCCACTTCTCAGAGGAAAGGACATGTCAACAGGGAGCCTGCCCACATTATCTCTGTGAATGCACTTCTGGGGGGGTAAGGGAAAGCACCTGAAATGCTCTTCCCTGTGAGGATGCTGAGGTGCTGGCACAGGGCTCACCAGGAAGGATGTGCAAGCAAAGGGCTGGGACTGTGTGCCTGGAGTGCAGTGCTTAGATTTACTTTGGGCTGGTTCTTCCCTTCTGCTGGAAGGACCTGAGGCTTTCCTTAAGGAACTCCTGGAGCAATGGGCTGTTGAGAGCACAATGCACATCCCAGCTGCTGCTGTTAACATAGGAAGGCCGTGGAGCTGGTGGAGCAAGGCCAGAGGAAGCCATGAGGATGAGCAGGGCCTGGAGCAGCTCCCACATGGAGCCAGGCTGAGAACATTGGGGCTGGAGGAGAGAAGCTGAGTGCAGAGCTCAGAGCAGCTTCCAGGGTCTGAAGGGGGCTCCAAGGATGCTGGAGAGGGACCTGCAGCAGGGATAGGACAAGGGGTGATGGGTTCAGGCTGGAAGAGGGGAAGTTCAGGTTGGAGCTAAGGAAGTTGTGCCCTGGGAGGGTGCTGAGGGGCTGGCACAGGGTGCCCAGAGAAGCTGTGGTTGCCCCATCCCTGGCAGTGCTCAAGGCCAGATTGGAGCAAGGTGCTCTAATGGGAAGCATCCCTGCCCATGGCAGGGGGTTGGAACTGGAGGGAGCTTTAGGGTCCCTTCACCCCATCCATTTTGTGGTCCTATAAACCAGCAGTGATCCTACCAAGCATCCTTATAGCGCAGGCCCAGGACCCCAACCCTAACCTTTCACTTACCGTTCTCATTCTCTCCCCAGGTGCTTTCGTTATCTGCTGGACTCCAGGCCAAGTTGTGCTCCTCCTGGATGGCCTGGGCTGCAAGAGCTGCAATGTCCTAGCAGTGGAGAAGTACGTCCTGTTGCTGGCTGAGATCAACTCCTTGATAAACGCTATCGTCTACTCCTACAGGGACAGTGAGATGCGCAGCACCTTCCGGAGGATCCTCTGCTTTGCTTGCTACAGGAATTCCAAGTACACCCCCACGGTGGTGAAGCTGAACACGGCAGACCGCAGGACACTGTCTCAGAACGGGCACTTCACCGTGGATTCCTCCATTTAGCTCTGGTTCAGCTCCAGGATCCTGAGGAGGGAGCCAAGGGGAAGAGGGACCTGCTCTGAAGGGAGCAGCACCTTCCCTGCTGGGCTCCATGCTTGGAGTGGATAAGGGAGAAGAGAAGGAGGTTCTGGATGGTGCCTTACAGAGGCTGAACACCCAGGGAGTAGTGTTCCCTATTAGAGACTGCTGTTTCTAATGTGCATGAATGGAGCAGCATCTAGAGGTGTGCTATGGGAATGTCCCAGCAAGCAAAGTATTTGGTACGTCAGTATTACTGCCTCCAGAAAGAGTTGGTCCAGCACTAGCATCCCCCAAAGAGCCAAAGCTCTTCAGCTTTATGCATTGCCTCCTAAACAGAGCTGCTTTAGAGCTTCCCCAGAGAGCCCTCTTTGGGTTGTGTTTCCACCTGCTTCCAAAATTGCATCCTGAAGGCCTCTTCAGAGAGGAATTGGGTCAGGTTGCTTCCCAAGGAGCAGATTCCTGCTTTCCCAAGTGTTCCGGGCTTTTGGAGGATGGCTTAGGAGCACCTAATGCTTTCCTTAAGCTGGAGAGGGGTGCTGTTTGTGTTCTGCTAAGTGATCCCATGTGCTATTCCCAAGTTCCTTGCCTATTCCGAAGCGCAGAGTGAGTCATGCTCCCATGAAACCATCTTTCTACTGGCTGGAAGCCCTTTGGGGAGAGGTTTAGGTCAGATTCCAAGGCAAGCAGGAGTTTGCCTTGGGTTTTAATGCACAGTTTGTACCTTAATCCTCCAGGGCTCAACAGTTCCATGTGGTCAGAGGTAGCCTTTCCCTCAGCAAAGCCCTATGAGGAGTTAGGAGGGTTGATGTTGGTCCCGGGAGAGGCTGACAGGAGGCAGGGGTTGGAATCCAGGTTAAATTGGTCATTCTGGGGGGGGGGGTTTATTGGCTTTTAACATTAAACTGCTCCCTGAGTGCTCCCCTCAGCTGGCATTGAGAGAAGACAACTTTCCCAAAGGCATTGATGCTCAAAGGTGGGCATGGACTTGTTCCTGCAGGACAGAGGGGGGAAGTGCCAGCATTAACGTGGATTGATTAAAGCAGGCTTGGAAGCTGGGTTCCCATCTCTGTGTCCCAGAGGCTTTTGGTTTTGTTTTGAATAAAGGTGTTGTCCTGGGTTTTTAGAAAGGAAGACTTGGAATTCTTCCCTCCTCTCAAGCCCTGGGAAAAGGAGCAGGCAGATGTGTGATGCTGGAAGGGAAGGATGCTGCCCTTTATGCCTGCATCCATGCAGCCTCCTGTGCTATGAGCTGCCTTGGAGAGAGGTTCTCCTCAAGAGCATCTCAGGCCTTGGATGTGTGTGTCTGGAGGGGCGAGAGCCTCCAGAAAGACCATGGAGAGGTCTGGAGGGTCATTTCCATGCAGCCAACCTTGGTCCATTGCTTTTGCTTGCCTTGGCCATTCTGGGGGCTAAAAGAAGGCAGGCTTCTCTTTGTATCACCAAAGATGAGCTCTAGTTACCTTCTAGTGCCTGGAAAACACTGGTACCCACTGGGGTCAATCAGTAGTAGCTGGATGAAGATGCTAACAGTGAACTCATGGAAAGCTGTTCCTGGGAGTGCTAGAGCTGGGGCAGAACAACCCCAGGCCTTGTCTTTGAGCATCCTCAAAGCAGGAAGTGCATGAGTCTTGCTTCATACCAAGTTAACTTTGTAGTTAAACCCATGCTAAGCTCTGCCTTTGCTAATGGAGGGAGTGGGGAAGAGCTCTTCCCACTGCCTCAGAGCCCATCTCCATCTCCCCTCTGGCAGGTTCAAGCAATTCCCCTGGTCCTGTCCCTATACCTCTTGTCCAAAGCCCCTCTCCAGGTTTCTTATAGCCCTTTTAGGCACTGGGAGCTGCTCTAAGGTCTCCCCAGCCCAGTTTGGACCAGCAGAGCATCCTGACTGCTGCAAGGATGTCAATGCTTCCTGTCTACAAATGGGCTCTGCTGAACAGTGTCCAAGTGCAGCTTCATGCCTGACTTCACCAAGGTAAATAGCACCTGATCAGGGCAAGGAGGAGGAAGAAAGTCCCAGAGTTTTCATGGAGCTTTTCCGAGTGATGCCTGGCAGCCATTGGGAATGAAGGCAGGTTGCCTGGAATTCTTCAGTGAGTGCTTTGGGACCTGTGGATTTCTGCTTGTTTCCAGCTGCCTGGAATAGAAGAGAAAGCAGGAAATGAGGAGTCCCAGGGATTAGCTGGGAAAGTGCTGTTTTCAGGGAGATGGGGAAGGCAATGGTGAATCAATGAGCCAGGGGAGAGCAGAGGGTGGGAGATTTGCACACTGATAAATATGGATGTAGGGAGCCAGGTTTTGCTGCCTTTGGGGTCTTAAAATGTGTTATTCCAGAATTCCCAGTGTTTTATGTGAGAACCTGCTTAAAATGAAGCCTTGAAAGCCTAGGTCTGTGCAACACTGAGGACACAAAGTGGTCTTCCTGAGTCTAATGGGAACTTCTAGCTCATAAAACCAGGCACTGAGGTCCCAGATCTGCGGTGTCAGGTTGGAATGAAGAGAGGTTGTGAATGCTTCATCCCTGGCAGTGTTCAAGGCCAGGCTGGATGAAGCCTTGGGTGATATGGTTTAGGGTGAGGTGTCCCTGCCCATGGCAGGGGGGTTGGAACTGGATGATCTTAAGCTCCTTTCCAATCCTAACTATTCTATGATTCTATAAAGAGCTCTGGGTGCTGCAGAGCTTTTCCACTACACTTGGATGCACTTGAATCTATCTAAAGCTGCATGGTAAGTGCCAGTTATCAAGGCTCTGAAGGGACAGGAAAAGGGGAATGGCTTTAACCTGCCAGAGGGGAGATGGAGATGAGCTCTTAGGCAGAAGCTCTTCCCCGTGAGGGTGCTGGGACACTGGGATGGAGAAGGTTTGGATGAACCATCCCTGTTCAAGCCCCGGTTGGACGCGGCTTGGAGCAATCTGCTCCAGTGGAAGATGTCCCTGCCCATGGCAACAGATCGGGACTGGATGAGCTTTCAGGTCCCTTCCATCCCCATCCCATGGGCAGCGCACTGACCGCCCATCGCCCTCCCCACCAACCCAGCGGTCAACGGCGAGGGGAAGGCGGGGTCGCGATGATACCCGGCGCTAGGACCCAGCGCGGAGCTGCCGGAGGCGGGGCCACGTCGCGGCGGCGGGGGGGGGGGCCGCGCTGCGGGCGCTGGGCCCTGTTGTGCGGCAGGCGCTGGGCCCGCACCGGCCCCGCCGCCCCCGGCCATGGAGGCCCCATCGCGGCTGCTGCACGGCACCGGGGTCCCGCTGCCCGCCGGCATCGCGCAGGCCCCGCCGGCCGCCGCCGGGGATCCGGCCGCTGCCTCCGCCGCACCGGGGCCGCCGGCCGCGCACCACGACACGGGCGATGTCCTGCAGCAGATCATGGCCATCACCGACCAGAGCCTGGATGAGGCCCAGGCCAGGTATCGGGGGGGGGGGGGGATCGGTACCGGCCGCCTGCCCGCACAGCGCCGTGACTCAGCTCTGCCTCGGGGGCTCCCGGTGTCTGTGCAGCGGTCCCGTTGCCGCGGCTCTGGTAGGGGGGAAAAGAGGGGATCTTGATGGCAAATCGCCCATTGGAAGCGGAAAGTTCCACGTCTGCTTCCCGGTGTTGCCGTGTCTCGGCCTGCGGCACCGGGAGGGTGTCCCCGTTGTTAACCCTCCGGTTCTCCGCCCTCGCTGCGCTTGGGTGGTGCGGGTCCGGAAATCGCAGCCGTTGTCCCCGGTACAAACGGGATTGGGCGGCTTGAGGCTGGCCGGAACGGGAGAACGGAAGCGGCGGCTGCTGGTGAGGGCCGAAGTTTGCTCGGGAGGGGGAGCCCCTCGCACTCGTTTTGGGGCCGTTTCTTTAATCTCACCCTGAAGTTTGACCGGGTTTGGGTCCGTTTGTGTAATCTCAACCTAAAGCTTGGCCGGGTTTGGGTCCGTTTCTTTAATCTCAACCGAACGTTTGGTCGGGTTTGGGTCCGTTTATTAATCTCAACCTGAAGTTTGGCCGGTTTTGGGTCCGTTTTCTAACCTCATAGTTGAGGAATGAGCTTTGAAAACTGGCCTGACCGCTGTTTTAAGCCAAATTCTTTCAATTCGGGTTTAGCAACCCTGTCAAGCTCCAGCCGAAGCCCTAAAGGTGCTTGATTTAAAGCACTTACACATCTGCATATGAAAATACACCGAAGAAAAAAGCATTTGTCTTCTGCATGAGGGTGTTGGGGTTGCACAGTTAGCAGCCCTGGCAATTGTAGGATTAGGCTTGGTTTTATCTCTGCTGCTTCACAGCTAAACCCGGCTTTTTAAGCCCGGTTCCAGTGCACAGGCTCCGGAGTCCTTGCCCTTCTCCTGCTCTCTCCCGTTTTCCCCTCGTCAGGCGAGGACAATAGGCTCCAGCGCTGCCTTCCCGGCTGCCTTTGTTCTCCGGCTGTTTGTGTGGGGTTGATGTTATCAAACATCTCCCTCCCTGACCGGGTTTTATGCGTCTTTTGGCCGGGTCACCAAGGGAAGGCTTCAGCTTCTGCCAGCGGCCATGGCAGAAGGAAAGGGCCAGTTTGTGTTTAGCTCAGCCCCAGCTTGCAGCCATTGAAATACTGTTTCTGACCTGCAAAGGGCTCACAAGAAGCAAAAGAGACTTTTGGAGGTGGATGTTGCAGCCAGACTGCTGCTTTCTGCTCACTTCCAGCACAAGTTGGGCACCTAAGGGTGAGCTGCCCTGGAAAATAGGAGGGGTGAAATACCCCCCATGCGAAACCTGCTTCACACGGGGCTCACCACCACGCTCCAAACGTGTGTTCAGCTCAGCCCAAGGCTGTTTTGATGAGACATGAGGGTGGCTTTTGTGTTAATGGTGTCATTAATGCTGCCTCTTCCTGGGAAGTAGAGGAAAAACAAGGCAGCAAATGCTGGAAGAGCATCAAAAAGGCAGAACTAGCACGTGCAGTGCAAGGATCTGCTCAGTGCAATCTGCTTTCCAGGGGGGCAGGTGGCTGCGAGTCCATCTTCCTCCTGCTTGGGTTCACTGTGCTCTAAACCCACCGGGCTTTTCCTTCCTGTTGGGTGGCTGCCATCATGAGATGCTCTCAAAGCATCCCAAACTCCACAAGGAACTTTTACGCCCCATGGACTACATCTGGGTGCCAACCTGCTGGGACTGTGGCATGCTCCAGCTCTGCCTTTCCTGAGGGCCTTCAACTCCTTCTTTCTTCTTCTTCTTCATTTCAGAAAGCATGCCTTGAACTGCCACAGAATGAAGCCTGCTCTGTTCAGCGTCCTGTGTGAGATCAAGGAGAAAACAGGTGTGTTGGTGTTGGCTTGCCAAACCCCCCCATGTTTCCATGTGAGCTTTGCTCCCGTGTTTTCCTTCATAGATTCTCCAGCTTCAGGCTCTGTTTGTCTGTGTAAGCTGGAGAATGGTGGTGGTTTTCCCCTTTAAGGAGCTGGTACCCAAACTGTGGTGGTAGTAAGAGTACCATGTTGACAAATAACTGTTACAGGGGAAAAGGGACACTTGGCTGTGCTTCCAGATAGCTTTGAGGCAGACATGAGAGCTGGGTTGCAGAGATTGCCTTCTTGCCACAGCGGTGTGCTGCTAAAGAGAAATGGGGTGGGATTAAGTGTGTTGGCTGGGTGTGCTTTAATGTGTGTCCTTAAAAAGGGTCTTTCACCCGTTTCTTTTCCTCCTCCTGTTTTCTGGATTGAACCTGGGATTTCTCTGAGGTAACCAGGGCCAGCCTGATGCTGCTTTCGCTTTGGTCTCTGAGGTTTTTGAATGTCTGATGCTCTGTCTCTTCCTTATTTAAATTGCAGGGAGCAGATGTTATGGCTTGGAGCAAACAAAAGCCTGGGCCTACTGTAGCACAAGGGGGTTTGGGACCCAGGCACACAAGCTTCTTTTCTAGCTGAGAAATCAGTTTCCAACATGTTCCTCCTCCTCCCCCCCCCCCCATCTTTCTGGTGCTCTTTGTTGGAGCGCGAGTGTTGCTCACAATAGCTCAGGATCAGCTGTACAAAGGGTGCTGAGAAATACTCCTCAGTCCCGGTTCGTAATTAAGAAGAAATGAGAAACGACTCTTTGTCATTGAAATAGATTTGGCCACAGTTCCCATTTCACACCCCCTTCCCCACCCTGCCTTGCCCCAAATAATTCTTGGTTTTGATGATTGGAAACCAGTGCTGGGAAAAGCAGGTATTTTATTTCCAAGTCTGCTAGAGCTGCCTGGAGCATACGCAGTTATTTGAAGAGGCATCAAATCCAATCAATTTGGGAGCTCACAGAAGCATTTGGAGCAGTTTTAATCTACCCAGCAGGGTTTTTTGCTGGTTGGGTTGTGCCTCAGGTGTGTGAATTCGAATGTGGCAGAATCCTATCTTAAAATCAGAGTGCAGCATCTGTAGTGTTAAAGATATGCGCTTTTTAGGGCTGAATATGATGTGTCAGGGTTTTGCTTGTGGGCTGATGGAGGACATGAGGCCATGGTGGTCTTGGGACATGACAAATTTATCTCTACCCAGTTCTGTGCCGTGGGACTTGGGTTCTGCCTCTCTGAGGTGAGGGAACGTGTTTGTGGCAGCATTGTAACACAGTGTTTGCTGGTGGTATTTCTAGCTGCAGGCCTCCATCCTCCCTCTAACTCAGCTGGGTTAATGCACCAGGTACCTTCTCACTCAGTTATGCCTTGGCAAGGGAAATGGGAACACGCTGGCGCTCTGCTGCTGAGCTTGTCAGCATCCTTCCGGAGCAGATTCTGGTCCTGCAGCGTTGTTGTCTTCTGCTCCCATTCATTTTCCTCTCTCCCCACAGTGAGAAATGAGCCCTCAGGTGGGGGTGTGGGGTTTTGGTAGCGTGGAGAAGGAGCTGAGAAGGGGTTCAGGATCGCTTTGGGTAAAAGCTAACAAAATAGAAACTTCCTCAGCTAACAGCTTGATTTGTGGGTTGGGGTTTAATGTGAGTTACTGGGATTTGCAAGTGGAAGAGAGGCGATGGGCTCATCTGGGACAAAACTGAGCTGCAAATGAGGAGAGGTGTAGGTCCAGCACTCACCTCATGCTTCCTGGAACGCCCCACGTGTGTTTTACACTTCAGACAGTACAGGCTGGTTGCTTCTGGCCTGAATTGAGGAGGTTTCAGTGCAAACCTGGGGTATCCTGCACCAAATAGACACATTTGTTATATTCTTCTGCATTATTTGCTCTATAAAGAAAAGCAAGTCCAAGCATGTCTCACTTATTTTGGTATCAGGGATCTTGTTCACTTCATCACACAACTGTGAATCTTTAATTAATGAGATGCAAATATATTGTAATGATCGCATTTGCATACTGACTGAGGCTCAGCACCTCAGGTTGGGCTGTATTTTAATGAAAGGTTAATTAGGAATGATGGGGATTTCATTTTGTGTAATTATTTTACAGATTTGATGACTCTCTGGTAGGTGACGTGCCCGAGGATGCACAAGGTTATATTAGTGGACAGGAGCCGCTCCTCGGGCTTCCTGGGCCGGTGTAGGGTTTGTCCTGAACATCCATAAAAGCAATAGATTCTGAAGGATTTTACCTCAATGCAAGGAATTCTTAAGCTGTGCTTTGATTTAAAGCATGGCCATCACTGAGTTGAGCCACAACTCCAGTTCTTGGAGTATGATGGAACACTGCCAGGGATGGGGCAATCTGTGCCAGTGCCCCACCACCCTCACAGGGAAGAGCTTCTGCCTAAGATCTCATCTCCATCTCCCCTCTGTTGGGTTAGAGCCAGAACCAGAAGGATGTAAACCCCACGGCAGAGATAAGAACAGTTTAGTAACTGAAGTACAATATACTACTGCTACTACTACTAATTATAAGGGAAATAGCAAGGGGGGAGAATATAAAACTGAAAGGGGAAAGGAAATCAATGAACTCAAATGATGCCTGATACAATTGCTCAGCACCCGCTGACCTATATTCAGCAACGATCAATACCTTCTGGGTGACTACCTCCAGCTTTTAGCCCAGCATGACATTCCATGGCATGGAATATTCCTTGGGCTAGTTCAGGTTAGGTGTCCTGGCTCTGCTCTCTCACTGGCACAACATGAGAGCCCGAGGAGTCCTTGATCAGGGTAAGTGCCACTGAGCAACAACTAAAGCATCAGTGTGTTACCAGTGTTATTCCCAGACTGAAGCCAAAAGCCAGCACAGTCCCAGCTATAGGGAAGGAAAACGAAGCGTTACCAACCAGTTGGGAATGGTTTACTGCTAGTTTCTTCTGCCAGCCACCCAGAGCCTTCCCGTGAGGTGAAGGTGTGTTACATGTGCTTTGCAGCAGTCAGCTTGAGCCGAGCTGATGTGTAATTGATGATAACTAGTGTCTAATTACCATGATGAGACAAGTGACATAAAATTAAGCTGCAGCTGGGAGCTTGACTTCAACATGAGCTGTCTGATGAGCATCAGAATGCGCAGAGAAAGACATTTGGCAGCACCATGTTCAAGTAAAAAGGTGACACCAAACCTGTTGGAATTTCTGGTTGCTGAACTTCAGTTTACAGAAACTGTCTCCTGGTGCATTTTTTGTCCCTGTTTCAGCTGGTGATAGATTTTGGATAGATTGTGATAGATAATTCAGTTCTGATAAGGCTTCAGTCTGTGGCCAGGTGCTGCACAGCCTGGTGGTATCCTTGGTGTACAAAGATCGAGCTCCAGCTAGCCCCTTGCATATAGATTCCCTCCTGTTTTCTGTACAGCCCTACTAAAACCTCGGAACTGCTTTGCCAGAATTGAAGTGGATGCTTTTCCCTGTTCCAAAATAACCTTTTCATTCCTTCTTTATGTCTGTCTAGTGTTAAGTATTCGTGGTATTCAGGAAGAAGATCCCCCAGATGCTCAACTAATGAGACTAGATAACATGTTGCTGGCGGAGGGTGTCTCCGGGCCCGAGAAAAGAGGAAGAGGAGGACCGATGGCTGTAGCAGCAACATCAGGTGGCTGTCCAAATGACAATAGCATTGAGCACTCTGACTACAGGGCCAAGCTGTCACAGATCCGACAGATATACCACTCTGAGCTAGAGAAATATGAACAGGTGATCTTTCTGCATGGAAGAGTTTTTATCATCTCAATTACAAATAACTGTTTTTTCCTTGGGTGTTTGGTTGTAAGGACACAACAGGGAGTAGAAGGAATTCAGGGGACCGCGAGGGTATCAAATCCAGTTGAAAAGGGATCTCAGTGTTACAGAAGTGAGGTGCAGATCGAGGGCCTGGACATCAAACTGAAGATAACAAATGTCTCATTTCTCTGTGTTGCTGTTTTCTTGAGAGTAAATAGAGTAAAGCTGAAACACGGAAGCTCCTCTGCAGCTATTTGGGTTTAATTTCATGTCGGGGAAATGGACCTGAGCGTGTTTCCCTGTTTGTGGATACAAATGTGTGTGTTTCCAGGCCTGCAGTGAGTTCACCACCCATGTCATGAACCTGCTCAGGGAGCAGAGTCGGACGAGGCCCATCTCGCCCAAGGAAATCGAGCGCATGGTGAACATCATCCACGGGAAGTTCAGCACCATCCAGATGCAGCTGAAGCAGAGCACGTGCGAGGCCGTGATGATCCTGCGCTCGCGCTTCCTTGACGCTAGGTAGGGCCACAGCAGAGGCTGGAACCTGAGCTGCTTTTCTTGTTTCTCTGCATAAAAATCATAGAATGGGTTGGGTTGGAAAGGACCTTAAGATCATCCAGCTCCATCCACCTGCCGTGAACACTGCCAGGGATGGGGCAGAACTGCACACAGTGCTGCAGGTGGGGTCTCACCACAGCAGTGTAGAGGGGCAGGATGGACCTGCTGCTCATGTTCCTTTTGATGCACCCTAGGACAGGGGTGGTTTCTGGGCTCAGGCACACACTGAACCTGGCTCATGTTCAGTTTCTCATCACCCAGCACCCCCAAGTGCTTCTTCCCATGCTCCTCTGAATCACTTCTCTGCCCAACCTGTAGCTGGGCCTGGGAAGGATTCATCCTCTGTTTTGCTTGCTAGAGTACACTTTGGCATCAACATCTCTTTAATCCCACTCAGCTCTTAGTTCTGCCCTCAAACACACGGATTTTAGAGGGGAAAAGAAGCTGACAGTGTCCTGTAGCCATTGTATCACATCATTTAAATAGGAATAATTCATGTTTTCTAGGCGTAAACGGCGGAACTTCAGCAAACAGGCAACAGAGGTGCTGAATGAGTATTTTTATTCACATCTGAGTAATCCTTACCCCAGTGAAGAGGCCAAAGAAGAGCTAGCAAAGAAAGGTGGCATCACAGTTTCACAGGTACACAAGTGGTTTGGCTGGAATTAAGTGAGCCTTTTTCTTCCCCTTGCACAATGTTCTGGGTTTTCCACCTCCCATAGTTGGCTACAGGCTTTGGTTACCAGCATTTACACATGATTTTCCTTACTCCAAAGGGTTTAGTAGTTATTTTCTGTGCAAAGCCTGGTTTAAAACATCTCCTTTACTGGCAACTTGTGAATCTAGTGGCAAATGGAGTAGTTTGAGCTCATACTAACAGTGATGTATGTCTCCAGGTTTCCAACTGGTTTGGTAACAAAAGAATTCGCTACAAGAAAAACATGGGGAAGTTCCAAGAAGAAGCCAATATTTATGCTGCAAAAACAGCTGTGGATGCAACTAATGTTGTGGCTCAAGGCAACCAGGCAAATTCTCCATCTACACCAAATTCAGGTGAGGGACAGTGCCAGGGAAGGGTTTGGCTGCTTAGGAGTCTCCAGTTATTCCTTGTGATAATCAGTGCCACGGAATGCCAGTGTTTGAACCACTTGTAGGATGTCTGTTCCTTTCAACTTCTGTAAGTCGTTGAAGGACCATTTGGGGTGGATTTTATTTCTCATTAAAACATGGGCTTGGGTTTGTTTTTTCAGCTTCCTCTGGCTCTTTTAAGATGACAAATTCCAGCGATTCGTTTATCAACTTGCAGTCCTTGACTTCCTACCAGAGCTCTCCAGTGGGAGCCAATGTGCAGTCACAGGTCAGTCAGGAAAACGAAAACCCCCAAACTATCCTGCTGTTAAAATCCCATTTCTCTGTCCTTTAGATGGTATGAACAGGATGCCCAGGAGGTTGTGGAGTTTCTGTCCTTGAAGCTACTCAAAACCAACCTGCTCTATTTGACCTTGCTTTGGTTGGATTAGACAACGCTGGGGTTCTTTGATCTCTTTACATGAATGAATGGGTATTTGCTCATCTCAGAGTCAGTCTTGTTCCATGTAACTAGAATTTGGCTTAGGATTTGCGCTTAACAGCATCGTTAAACTCATCCTAAATGTCTAAATCCAGCTGAACTGCATAAAATTGGCTCCTCTGCCATAAAAGCTGTAAGTGATAGGTGTGATTCTCCGTTCTAATTCAACGTGATGATGAACTAGCTGTGTATAGCTATAACTGCAAAGGAAACCTGGCTTCCTGCAAGGAAACGTGCCCCTAGGTTAAAGAGTTTTTGGTCCAAGCAATGGGTACCAGGTACAACTGCGTTACTTTCACTTGCCCTTGTTTAATCCTCATTGTTCTCCTTGTTTCCAGATGGATTCCTTACACCATGTCATACACCAGGCAGGAAGATATGACACAATCGTGGGGAATCCTTTGTATACGACGCAGCGCATAGATGTAAGATGGACCGAGGTTTTACTGACTAGAAACACAAATTCTGCCCAAGATCTGGTTAATGATCTGAAATTTTATTCCCCTCCCCCCACATGGCTCCTGTGGGATGGGGAAAAGATGGAGTTTAAAACCCCAGCCTTTCACAGAAACATGTAGAATGGGATTTTATGATTCATAGAACCATACAGAATCTGATCCTGTGACTCAGAACCATATAGAATCTGATTCTGTAACTCATAGAACCATATAGAGTCTGATTCTGTAACTCCAAACCATAATGAATCTGATCCTGTAACTCACAGAACCATATAGAGTCTGATTCTGTAACTCAGAACCATACAGAATCTGATTCTGTAACTCATAGAACCACATAGAATCTGATCCTGTGACTCAGAACCATATAGAGTCTGATTCTGTAACTCATAGAACCATATAGAGTCTGATTCTGTAACACATAGAACCATATAGAGTCTGATTCTGTAACTCATAGAACCATATATAGTCTGATTCTGTAACTCAGAGCCATAATGAATCTGATTCTGTAACTCAGAACCATATAGAATCTGATCCTGTGACTCAGAACCATACAGAATCTGATCCTGTAACTCATAGAACCATATAGAATCTGATCCTGTAACTCAGAACCATACAGAATCTGATTCTGTAACTCATAGAACCATATAGAATCTGATCCTGTGACTCAGAACCATATAGAATCTGATTCTGTAACTCATAGAACCATACAGAATCTGATCCTGTGACTCAGAACCATAGAGTCTGATTCTGTAACTCAGAACCATAATGAATCTGATTCTGTAACTCATAGAACCATATAGAATCTGATCCTGTGACTCAGAACCATATAATCTGATCCTGTAACTCATAGAACCATATAGAATCTGATCCTGTGACTCAGAACCATCTAGAATCCAATGCTGTAACCCGCAGACCTTAAGGATGCAATGGAAACCCATGTCTTTCCTTCTCCCTGCAGGCTAATGGCAGCTGGCAGGATGCTCCCACCCCTTCATCCATCACCTCCCCGGCCGGAGACCCTGGCAGCGTGAATTCTGATGCATCTAATTAAGTCTATAGGACTTGTTGATGAGAGGAAAGGGGTCGTTAGTGTCATTTGTCAGTGTCGCTCTATTGTTTCACACAACTCAGCTGATTACCTCAGAAACCAGCCCCGTCCCCATGCCTGGAACCAGGAGCTTGGGATTCCAAGGATACCTCTTCTACCTCTCCCTTCTTTTGTGCCCCTTTGGGATGTGAACCGGTTCTGACAGAACTCTCGCTTCCTTTTCCGAACCAAATCCACTTTGTTTTCTTACAGCCAGCACCTAAGCAATGGCACTTCTAAGGTTTTTCAGCTTCAGGAAGATGGGACTTGTTTTGGTTTCTGTCACGGGTTTGTTTTTTTACTATGGCTTTTCTGTTCTAGTCAATAGCTATTAACAGTTACCCTCCCCGTGTTGTAATTGTAGGCGTTCTCTGTATCGTCATTTTGTAGAGGAAAATAAGCTTTTCTTATCTAGACTCCATTGGCAGCCAATTCATGGGAATTGCTTTACCAAAACTCACCCCTTGGCCTTCGGGTCGGACCCTGCCATCCTCCTCCATCCCATGCCTCCCATGTCTCGTGAACCGAACCAGCCGCGGCCGAGGAGCGGTGTCTGTGAACCAAGAGTCCGCCCCTTTCCCTTGGGATTTGATCCAAGATAATAAACTTCCAAAGCCTTTTTTCCCCTTTTTTCCCCCTTTTTCCCCCCTTTTTCTCCGCCTTCCCGCTTTTTACCTCAGGCAATGGGGGGGGGGGGGGGGGCGAGGAGGGAGGCTCTGCGCATGCGCCGTGCGTCTTCCCGCCTCCTCCCAAGATGGCGGAGGGGAGCTCTGAGGTGAAGGAGGCGGCCGGGCCCGGGCCGGTCCCTTCGCTGCCGCCCGGTGGGGCCGAGGAGGAGGAGGTGAGCGCTGGAAGGCACCGGGTCCGGCTGTGGGGCCGCGGGGAGGCCTCGCTCCCAGCCCCATAACCGTTTCTTCCCTCAGCGTTTCCCCGGCGGAGCGGCCGCGGCTGTTGGCTCAGGTAAGGGCAGCACCGGGAGCGGGGGAGCCGGCGGTGCTGAGCCCGTGTCCCGCTGGGGAGGTGTCCCGGAGGAGGAGCTCCGGTCCGGGAGGTGCTGAAATGGGGTGCGGGGATCGTGCCTCGGCGCTGCCGCTGCTTCCCGTTGGAAAGCCAAGCGCGAAGAGCTTTGGTGCTCTTGAATCCGTAAGAAACGCCATTTCCTCTCGTTCCATCGTGGGGTTCGCTATCTTTCTGTCAGCTCCCGACGCTGGAGAGAAGGAAGTGGATCCTGAGCAATGCCCAAAGCTGCCTGATGCCACTGTTAGCAAGAGCGGCCCTTCCCTGGAGACAACTGGAGCCGTGAGGAGGAAGAGCTCCCACCGAACTCCCAGCGTCAGGAATAACCCCCTCAGCCCAAACCTCCGGCATCGCTTGAGCCTGAAGACCAAAGGCAGGAAATCTCTGCCCCCTATTCACCAGGATGTCACAGGTATAGCCCAGCCCATAGCAGGTTTGGAACCAGATGCGCTTAAGGTCCCTTCCAACCCTACCTGTTCTGTGGGAGTTGGATCAATTAAGTTGAAATCAGATCATAAAGGTTCATCACAGCATATATGTTGAAATCAGATCATATAGCATATGTGTTGAATTCAGATCATAAAGGTTCATAAAATCATGTAATCAGATCATATAAGTTGAAATCAGGTCATAAAGGTTCATCAGATCATATAATCAGATCATATATGTTGAAATCAGATCATAAAGGTTCATAAGATCATGTAATCAGATCATATATGTTGAAATAGTTGAACCAGATGAGTTGAAATCTGATTTCATGGCACAACCAGTAGGAATAACTACTAATAGCTAGTACACTAATAGCATGGCTGCATTATTCCTACCTGCGGATTTCCATGTTGGAAGTGGTCTTGGAGATACTTGAGGATAAAAGGAGATGCTGCATTAAATGAGTGCCTTACAGTCTCTGCCCTTTTCTTGCCATGGTGTGACTTTTCCTCATTGGGAACTCTGTGCCTCTTTTTCCTTCTCCGTATCCTGCAAACTGCACTGCTGTACAACTGCTTTCAGTGTCTTTTGGGAACATTGGAGCCATTTAATGGTTCTTGAAGAGTTTTGTTCTGGTTTTCCCCCAGAATTAAGCAAAGCAATCAGCCTGGATCTGCCAGAGGGAGATCGGCTTTTTGAGCTGCTCTTCTCCAGTTTCCAGGTAAGGCCACCAAACATTCTGATTTGGGAGGAGGGATTCCTTCCTCCTTCACTAACACCTCAGGAAAGGCCACTGAAACCTTTTCCATCTTCTTAGTTTGCAGCCCAGAAGCTTGAGCAAAGCTTGAAACACAAGGATGGCTTTAACCCAGAGGCTTTCAGATCCAGTGGTAAGGGATGACAGACACATCAGGAAGGGGCATCCTAAGCTTCAAAATAGCAACACTTCCCTGGAATCCTCTTGGAATGACAGCAGGAATCTTCTGGAGGGGAGGAGGGCAGCCAGAGGCAGGGATGCCTTCCACTAGAGCAGCTTGCTCCAAAGCCCCATCCAGCCTGGCCTTGAGCACTTCCAGGGATGGTTCATCCAAACCTTCTCCATTCAGCCCATTCCAGTGTCCCACCACCCTCACAGGGAAAACTTCTGCCTAAAGGCTCATCCCAGTCTCCCCTCTGTCAGGTTAAAGCCATTCCCCTTGTCCTGTCCCTACAAGCCCTTAATTAAGAAGCTGTGTGTGACCTTAGTTTCTGGGAGGAAATACAGACACAGTAATTGGCGGCCACAGCGATGAGAAACAGGATCATTAACCACTAGAACACATTCCCACAGGGAATCACACCAGGAAGCAGTTCTGAATTCCCAGTTCTCCAAGCAGTACACATGAGCATCGTGTTAACCTGGTTTATTGTGTCTCCATCCCCAGCTCAGTCAGCTGGGGAAGACCTGAAGTATTCGCTGCAGCAGCTGAGACTAAAGGGAACGCTGCAGAGATGTGTCCAGGAACCACAAGGGTAAGGACCTGCCGTGCTCATCCCCTGTGGGATGGAAAGGTGGGATGGGGCTCTTGAGGAGCAGGATGAGAGCCTGAAGGGTGACGGTTTGAAGTAGAAAGACCAGGCATGGGGCAGGAATTGGGTCTGCTCACCTGAATTTGCTGAGTGACCTCTGCCTGCAGCTACTGGGGCTCCTGGGGAATCCTTGCCTGTGGCTACTGGGATTCCTGGGGCTGATGCAGCTGGACAACCAACACTGAATATCAGGGGGCCATTACTGAGGAACCTAAATCCTGTGCACTACCCTAAATCCCACTGGCTTCTCTCTCCATCTCAGGGTGTCACAGGACTTGGCTGTGGAGGAGTCAGTGGCTGAAATGAAGGAGCACATGGCCAGGTAAGCCCAGCATGGGCACAGCCTGAGGCTCTCCACCCCTTCCTTGAGGCTATTTTGGGGCAGATTTCATTCTCTTTTGCCATTGTTGCCTGTAGGAAGCTTTGCTGTGGCCCCGCTTCACCTCTGGTCTCTATTTGCTCTACAGGTTAACTGCTGAATCCCATGCCTGGGATGAGCTCCTGCTTCGCCACCAGGAGAGCGCCGAGGAAGCAGCCAGGTGGGAATCAGCACCCACCATCGTTCCTATATTTTGGGGGTTAAACTGATCATAAAACCATCCTGGTGTTGTGAGCCCTGATGGATAAATGACTCCCGTTCCATAGGCGGCTGGAGGAGCGCCGGGATAACACTGTGCCAGTGGATTACCTCCACACCTCTCAGGCCGAGGTCCTCCGCAGCAAACCCAACTACCAGCAGATCCTGGCCGAGCAGAGAGAGGTGCTGACCTCCATGGAGCTGCTGGTGAGTTGGGTTTGGGGAAAGGGGGATTTAGGGGCAGAATTCCTCCCTATCCCAGCTGGGATTTGGCGATTGGGTTTTGTCCTTAATCTTCGGTTTTGCAGTCTGATGAGCTGCAGCAAACGGGGCAGCTCCTGCAGACCGTCACAGAGGAGAGCAAGCAGTACCTGCAGTGCCTGTCCAAGAAGCTCGGTAAGGGGAGTGGGGGGGGGTGTGGAGGCCTCCCGGGGAGGGCCGTTAACGGGATTTAACGGGGGTTTTCCTCCCGTTGCAGCCGCGAGGACCTTCGGGCACCTGGAGCAGTCCCCCGTGCGCAAGCTGATCGCGGGCCCGCCGCGGAGGCAGCGGCAGCCGCTGCACTGAGCGGCCGCGGTGCGCTCTTAATAAAGGCTTCCGCGTTTGAAGGCGGTCTCGGAGGGGGATTTCTCGCCGCTTATTGGGCATCCCTTGTGTCACTCAGAGCGCTTCAGCCAATCGCCGCGGCCTGCGCCAGCGCTCGTCCAATGGCTGCTCAGTAACGGGAGGGGGCGGAGCTCCGCCACTTCCGCGGCGGAAGCGGCTGCTATGGCGGCGGACGAGGCGCCGCTCACCGGCGTGGCCTGGGCGGCTGCGCCCGACGCGGCCCCCGCCGGTTGGACCGTGGTGGGCACCGGGGGAAGGGGTTGATGCCGGTTCCGCCGCCCGGTTCCGCCTTGGGCTGACGCTCCGTGTGTCCGCAGATCGGTGTTACCGTGGAGGGCACAGCGGCCAACCTGGGCAAAGGCTTCGGGCTCAAGAGCGGCGGGTACCTGTGCGTGAGCGGCGGCAGAGACCAGGTGCGGGGCGGGGGGAACCGGGAGGGGAAGGAGGGCTGTGGCCGGGCCGGTGCTGAGGTCCCGGCCCGCTCCCATCCAGGCACCTCCCGGGCCCGTGGTGACCGATGTGCTGGTGCTGAGCGACCGGAGCCCGCAGCCTGCTGGCTACACCCGCGCCCCCGAGTTCCCGGAGCCTCGTAAGTGCTGCCCCTAAGTGGGAGGGGACCGGGCCGAGCAGGGGTGGTGACCCCGGCTCCCCCCGCCCGCTCCCCCCGCAGGACCCGGCGGCTCCCGGAAGAAGCGGCTGTACGTGAAGCTGCAGCCGGTGTCCGCTGCCGACACGGCCGTGGTTGACATCAAGCTGAGCTCCAAGAGCAAAACCCTCCCGTACTACACCAGAGCAGGGTACGGGACCTCCCCCTGCCTCCCCCAGCCCTTTCCCAGCCTGTTGTCCCAAGCTCCAGCTTGGCTCTGGGATGCTTTCGTTTCAGGGAAATGGGGAATTTTGCCATCTGGTGTAAGAAAGGGCCCGTTCTGAAGCCTGTCCCCAAGCCACGGAGCATCAGCACAGGCCTGAAGCAGCTCTCGCTCCAGTCCCCTGACTATGGGTACACACACTCATTTATACACTCTCCACCCAAGTCTTACCTGGCCAAGTCCAGGAATAACTCCTGTGAGTCCCAGTTTCTGCTCCCTGCATCCAAGGCAGGTTCTGGCTGCTCATCTCTCACCTCTTCCCATTGCTCCAGGGCATCCGCTGCTCCCTGCAGCATCAAACGCGCTGCTTCTCAGCACGAGGCTCTCTACGACACCTCCAACATCTATGGTCTCTCAGGTAATAAAGTGCTTGTTCTTGGATGACACCAAATTGGGAGTGTTGAGGGTCTCCAGAGGGATCCGTGGGATGAGGTTCAACAAAGCAAAGGGCTGTGTCCTGCACTTGGGCCACAAACACCCCATGGACCACTCCAGGCTTGGAGAAGAGTGGTTGGAAACTGCTCATAGGAAAGGAGCTGATTGATGGGAGCTGAACGTGAGCAGCTTGTGCCCAGGCAGCCAGGAAGCCACCAGCATCCTGGCCTGTATCAGCAGCAGTGTGGCAGCAGGGCCAGGACAGGGATTGTGCCCTGAGGAAACAGCTTCAAGCTGCACCAGGGGAGGTTTAGATGGAGATGAGGAACAATTCCTTCCCCCTTAGGGTGCTCAGGGCAGTGCTGGAGTCATACATCATGAACCATTGTAGCCTAAGGCCCTCAGAGCCATGGGTTAATGCTGGCCTTGGCAGTGCTTGGGAATGGTTGGACTGGATGAGCTTAAACCAACCTGGTTGATCCCATGATTCCCCTCAGGGCTGCTCCATCCAGCCTGTGTTTGTGCTGGGAATTGCCCTGACCCAGGGCCAGGACCTTGCCCCACGTTGCTGAACTCCATCAGGTCCACATGGTCCTGACTGTCCAGGCCCCTCTGGTTCCATCCCATCCTCTCCCTCCAGGGACTCACTGCACCACACGTTATCCATGTCACCCACAGCTACTTTATGCCCCAAGGGGGTAATTGTGTCCCTGAGCAGCTTCTCCACCGTTCCTAAAGCCTCTCCCTTCTCTCCCCAGCCATGGACGGAGTCCCTTTCACACTACACCCCAAATTCGACACCAGGTTCAGCTCTGGCAGCAACGTGAGTCCTCATTTAAGCTGCTGTTCTTAATCCTCCCTCCTCCCTCCCATAGAAACACAGCTTTGGGGCTTTTTTTAGGCTCTCCTCACAGACCTGAATGTTAAATCCCTCGCTGAGATTGAGGCAGAGGTGAGTAGCTGCACTGCTCGTGTGTTTTGTCTGTGAACCATCCCAAAATGCGTGTGAAAATGGTGAATTCCTGCACTCCCAGCCCCTGCTCCTGACCAATTTGGGTTTTTTTTGTGTGTTTTCAGTACAATTATGCCTTTGTGGTTGAAAAGACGGCTGCTGCCAGGCTGCCCCCCAGTGTGTGTTAGCCCCAGAGGCCACCTCAAGGATGTAAAATGCAGCCAAACCCCCTGCGGGGCTCAGCTCCTCTTCCTCCCTCTGATTAAAGCTCAGGCTAAGCTGAAGCAATACAGTCACTCTTTGCTGCCAAAGAATAAACTCGTTTCTCTTCTCCCCTGCCAAGACCTGGTTGTGATGGTTCTGAACCTCAGCGCTGACTGTGGCTTGTGTAGTGCTTGCTCTCCTGTGCACTGTCACCCTTTACTCTGAGCATCACCTCCTCCAAGGGTGGTGATGGGGGAGAATTCCTGCCCCTCATCCTGTTGTTTCTCAAGCACCCCGAATGTTTCTGCCTCACAAACCAAGTCCCAAACCATGTTCAAAATACATCAATTCTCATTTTAGTTACCAAACACTGTAAACGGTTCCTCAAACGTCAGGGCAGTAAAAACCTCCCGAGAGGGCCTGGAACCAGGGAAAAGCCAGCTCCTGGGGCACAGAGGTGCTTTCCACAGCCTTTGGCAGGAAGTTTCCCCCATGCCAGTCTCTGACCGGGCTCAGAGTTACGGTCCAAAAGGATGAGGGGTGATGGAAGATGGCCCCTGGGTGCTGCCCATGCTGGGCACGAGGCCCTGGGTGTCCAGCTCAGGAAGGCACTTTGAGCTTTGCACTCCCCAGCAGAAACTGAAGGATTCGGTCCACTACCAAAGCAAGGAAGAAGTCGGCCAGCAGCACCTCCGTGATCACCACCTTGAACTGGGAGAGCAGACACAACCTGTCAGTCCTGCTCCCTTCCTTCCCCTCTGCTCCCGACACACTATAGAAGCACTAGAGCTTGAGCTCCTTCCCTGATGGGTCGAATGGAGAAGCTGGGGCTGTCCCATCCCTGGCAGTGCTGAAGGCCAGGCTGGATGGGCTGCTCGAGTGGAAGGTGTCTCTGCCCATGGCAGGGGTTGGAACTGGGTAATCTTAAGGTCCTTTCCACCCCAAACCATTCCATGCTCCTATGAAACCCCCTCTGGCATTCCCAGCAGGGAATGCTGCCTGCTCACCTCCGTGGGGATTTCAACCAAGCCAAACTGCTCATTGAATTCTGGTGAAGAGCCCGTGAGGAGACCAACGATAGCAAGTCCAGAGAGGAGGATGCTCCACAGTAAAGGCTTGTTCTCCCGGAGGCTTTCCATGAAGGGATGGCCCTGGAACACAGCAGGGAGAACCTGTGAGCAGAGGCGATGCTGGTCTCCTTCAGAGCAGAGGATGCTGCACAAGTCACTTGGATCACCTCGGGGCAAAAAGAGGGAGTTTTTCCCCCTGCAGTGCACTGACAGAAGGGAGTTTGCCATTAGAGGATGTTTGGGTTGGATTATTGCACCTTCATGCCAAGCTCACAACTTAAACATGGCTTGCCTTGTAGTTGATAGCAAAGGTGGCCATCTGCATCGCCATGGACATGATGTAGACAGTGCTGTTCACCAGGCTGGGCTCAAACTCCTTGTACAGATCCACAAACTCCTCCTGTCTGAAAGAGAAGGAAGCTGGGGATCAGGGATCCGGACACAAGGGAGGAATCCCCACCCTGGACCTGCTGTTCATGCTGTGCATGCAGCCCAGCACATGAGGGGGTCTCATTGACCAATCAGCACCCCCAAATCCTTCCCCTCAGGGCTGCTCTCAATAACCCCACCATTTATCACAAAATCCCAGGTTTTTTGTGTGGGTTTCTGGAGAAGCTTCCCACTATCCCACCTCATCGGGGCGATTTCCTTTGCCACACGTAGCAGACATTGGAACTGCTGCATAGCATGGACCAGATTCCCACTTGCTCCAGCAAATCCTTGCCCTGCCAAGGCCTCTCCCCACTCTCCTGCCTGGCAGGAAGCAGAGGGAACATCCCTCAAGGCACGTACTTGGTGTCGCTGCGGGCCTGGGCGCCGCGGTACAGGTACACGAGGCTGAGGAAGTGCACCAGGAACTGCAGCAGCACTGTCAGAACCGTGTAGAGGTTGAAGATGTTTGGCAATGGGCGCTCCTTGGACAGGGTCTTCAAAGGCTGGGAGAGGAAAGCAAAAGGGCTGGGTGGTTTCCATTGTTTCCAGGTGGTTTTCCAGCAGAATCCAACCAACGTTTGTGTTTCTCAGCAAACACCAGCAAAAGGCACCCCCAGGGCTCAGCTGGTGCAAGGAACAAGCTCATTGGAGCCACTGAGCTGTGTTACTCATCCTCCTCTTCCTCCTGAGCAAAGCTCGATCCCTCCATCAAGCACTGGCCTCTGGAATCCAGGGGAACAAATCCCTTTAAACAGCTTTGGGTAATGCTGAGAGCACAGGATCCACCCAGAGGCACCTGGACAGGCTGGAGAGCTGGGCCCATGCAAACCTCATGGTTCAGTAAGGCCAAAAGCAAGGTCCTGCCCTTGGGTTGGGGTGATCCCTATGAGAGGTGAAGCTGTGCCTGCCCCATCCCTGGCAGTGTTCAAGGCCACGTTGGACACAGGGGCTGCTCTAGTGGAAGGCACCCACTAGATGGAACTGGATGAGCTTTCAGGCCCCTTCAAGCTGGGATTCTATAGACCCGTAGAACCTGCTCCCAGCCAGGCAGATCCCACCCCTGGGTTGTGCCTACCCGGGTCCAAGACCTTCCCCTCATCCCTGATGTGACTGACACCAAGCAGCCACTACCCCAGCACCCAGCCCTTACCTTCGACCTGGAGATGAAGAGGAAGCAGCCGGCCAGCAGCAGCCCCTGCAGAGTGGCCTGGAAGTCACTGAACTTCACCCCTTCCAAGTAGAGGACGCTCTGGCTGTAAGCAAGGATCAGGGCGTTCAGGGCAAGGATCTTGAACATTTGGAGCGTTGTCACGAGCGTGCAACGACCTTGCTTGATCACGTGGCAGACTGAGGAGCAAGAGGAAGCAGCGTTTGGAAACACAGCAGGGCCTGGGGCTCTTGTCCCTCAGTCCTCTCCCTTTCCGAAGCAGCACAGGGGGAAGAGAAGCCCTCCAGGTTCCACAGGACCTGGGGTGGGGAAGGATTTCTCCCCACCCTACCCCTTCCTGGCTTTGCTTCTTACATTGGACACCAAATCTCAGGTCCCACCAGGTACTTACTGCATTGAATGGAAGAGAGCTTGGAGGTGAAGGGGGCTGCGATGCTGGCATCGCCCAGCTTCACAACGGGCACACGTTCCTCTTCCAGATCCTTCAGGACCTGACTGATCCGCTCCTGCAGGGACAAAGCCACATGGCTCATTCCCACAACCTGGCTCCAAGGTGATGCTGGGCTGGCCCCTCCCCCAGCCCTGCTCTAAGGGGAGGCCGTGAAGCCTTCCTGCTTGTGGCATTGACCAAAGAGCAATGGGGATTCTGGGTGCAAGCACAGGAAAGCTGCTCTTTCCCCACTACCTCCTCCCATTGCTGCCATCAGCACTGAATCAGAGCAGGAACAAAGAGCAAGGATACATTAAAGGGCTTAGAATCACGTCGTTACCAACCCTCTGCATGGCCAGCTGCTCCTCTCTTTGGGACATGACTCTGTGCTTGGCCCCACGGGAGGTGGGTTTCACCATCCCACTGCCCGTGGATGGCAGAGCAGCCTTCCCATCACCGGGTCCATCCCGAGCTCTCTTCCTCCGCTCAGGCAGCTTCTCGGGAGCATTTCCCAGCAGAGCCACTCCTGTAAGAGCACAAAGACAGGAGCTGCAGGGGAAGAGCTCTGCAATCCCTATGCCAGAAGGGCATTTGCACACAGTAGGAATCCCAGCTGGCTTTAGGTGGGCAGGCTGCAGGGACACCAGAGGTTACACTTGAAGGGAAAGCTTAGGGAGGGGGAAAGAATAGGAAGAATCTTCCAGGCCAAGGTGGGTGCAGTGAATTCCTGCTGGTGTACACAGATCCTGCCTGACACCGGTTTCTGTTGTTGCTCAGATTGTTTCCAGCCCTCAGGACACCAGGGAAAGGAAGCAGAGACAGGCTGTGTGCTAGCCAAGGGGCACACACGAGTCCTGCTCTCACACTCACCCACATCTGCGTGTTTCAGAGCTCCAACGTCGTTGGTGCCATCCCCACACATCAACGTGACGTAGCCCAGGCTCTTCAGAGCAGTGATCACAAACTCCTGCACACAGGAAGGCACAGTGAGGGCTGGCACCTGCACGTGCTCATCTGCTGCTCTCCGGGCTGGGTTATGAGTCTTGGCCAAGTGCTTGTGTTCAGCAGCAATGGGATACCCTCAGCAGGACTCTAAAGGCTTCCCGTGCAGGTTGTGACTCAGGAATGCAGAGCTACAGCTGGCCAATGGGTCCAGAGCTCTTTTAGGATAACAACAGGGCATCTGCTGAGCTCTGGCTCTTGCTGCCTTGAGCATCAGCAGAGGTGGTGCTTGTGCTCAAGGCCAGGCTTGGATCAAGCTGCTCCAGTGGAAGGTGTCCCTGCCCTTGGCAAGGGGCTTGGAGCTGGAGGAGCTTTAAAGTCCTTCCAACTCAACCCATTCCATGATTCTATGATCTCCGTGGCTCTCTGCTACGAACCCTCCTAAACCTCTCACCTTCTGCTTTGGCACCACTCTGGCAAACACCTGGATGTGAGGGATGAGCTTCAGCAGCTGCTGCCTGTCCACAGACTGCAGATGGGAGAGACCTTCCCCAGTCACACACAGGTCGTATTGCTGGGTCAGCTCTTGCAAAGACATCGGGAAGATGGGGAGCAAGACAGCACCATCAATGGATTGCCACTGCCAGCTGGAGCCTGGAAAGAGAAGGACAAGCTTGGCGTGAGCATGCTTGAGGTACCTGGCTGTGAGAAACACTCCTTACACTGACCCTGGTGCATGCAGCCCTATCAAAGGACGTGAGCTCCCCTTTCCCCTGCAGTGACAGGGCTCTCAGCTTCCCTGGATGGCCTCTGAGCCTGCAGAGCAAGGAGGGCTTTAAGCTGCTCTTCCTTTGGTTATTTTGTGCTCCAATGGCTTGGTATGGGAACTGGCAGAGGGATGGATGCAGCCTGCTCAGCACTCCAAGCCACAGAAGAGCAGGGCAAAGGACAGAGTAAGGTTATTTAGGCGTCTGGAAAGTGAGGGACTCCCACTGCACCATCAAGCAGCCGTGCTAACAGCTCCAATGCCCTGGCACTGCTTTGGCTCTCGTCCTCCCCCCGCGAAAGCAGCCTTTGCTGCATGGGCTCCGTCACCTTTGCTCCCAGGAGGCTGCAGGATGAGGGTGTGCTCCTTCTGCAGGAAGTGCAGCTCCCGGGCCACGTGGCAGGCAGTCAGGGGGTTGTCTCCTGTTATCATCACTACCTGAGGGGAAAAGCACCAGGAGGCACCAGTCAGCTCTGGGCAGGCAAAAGGCACTTCAAGACACATCTCCCTCCCATTGGAAATGCTGCTGGATAGCAGCAACATTCCCTATGAGCAGCCTGCAGAAAGGCCAGGAACAAGCCTTTGCCTTGTTCCACAAAGGGTTCCATGCTGAAATTCCCCATCCCCGTGGCAATGGGTAAGGCTGGAATGCTGCTGGCACTTACGTGGTGGGATGCATTCTGGATCTCCCTGATGACAGACTTGGAGTCAGCTTTGAGAGGACAGGAAACCACAATGAATCCCACAAACCTCAGATCACATTCCAGAGCTTCACGCTTCATCTCTCGTACCTGCCAAAGCAAAGCAGGGAGCTGAGTGTTTCCTGCTGCATTCCTGCTTTCCAATGGGTGCTTCCCTGCAATCAAAGCAGCACTAGAAGCACGAGTGCTCCGAGACCATGGAATCACAGTGTGGTCTGGGTTGGAAGGGACCTTTGAGCATCTTCATGGACCCCTCTGGATTTGCTCCAACAGCTCCACATCCCTCTTGTGTTGTTGCAACTGCAGGGGGGGTCTTACCAAAGCACAGCACAGAGGGAGAATCCCTCCCTATCATCAATAACACAAAGGAATTCCAAGCTGGGAGCACAACCTTCCCAGAAGGACCCACGTTGTAAACCCAACACTGCAGCTGCGGGCAAGCACATCCCAAAAGAGACCCCCTTCCCCATCCCTGCTCACACCAACTCTGTTCCCTTTAGCAAGAGCTCCATTTGAAGGCCAAAATACCTGCTGGTGAGTGAGGTGCCCCAGTTCCTTGTAGCCAAGGGCCAGGACTCTTGCCCCCTCATGTGAGATTTCCGTGTGGACAGCATGGTAGTTGCTTGGACACTGAGACAACTGGGGTGGGGGGGAAAGAACCATCACATTAATGCAGTTGCAAACACAATTCAGCAGCATATTGCAGCAGTTCACATTCCATCTGCAGCAAGGGGCAAAGAGGCACCTTTAGGAGGGTCTTTCCTCAGCAAAGGTAAAAAAGGAGACACCTCCCACCCCTCTCTGTTATCAGGGCCAGGAATGCATGAAGTGAGCTGTTAGATCTCCCTGGGATTAGGCTGAAGCTCCCCAGTGGAAGCTATTTCCAGGCACTGAGCTGTTCTGCAGCATGAAATCCCTGGCGTTCAGGTTCCAGACTAAAGGGACAAGCACACAGAACCATGGAATGGGTTGGGTTGGAAAGAAGCTTAAGATCATCCAGTTCCAACCCCACCTCCCACTAGACCATGGCACCCTGTCTTGAATATTACCAGGGATGGAGCATTCACCACTTCTCTGGACACCCTGTGCCAGCGTCCCAGCACCCTCCCAGGGCAGCACTTCCTTATCTCCAACCTGAACTTCCCCTATTTCAGTTTAAACCCATCACCCCTTGTCCTATCGCTGCAGTCCCTAATGAAGGTCCCTCTCTGGCATCCTTGGAAGCTTCTAGAGCAACTCATTGCTTCTCCTAGAGAGATGCTCTCACCATTGTGTGCAACGTCTCAGGGGCCCCTTTCACAGCTGCAATGTAACAGAGCTCAGTGGAGCCGATCTTCTCGTAGGACGCCAGCACAGACATTCTCTTCAGGGCACTGGCAAAATGAAAGCGCTGGTGAATTTTCAGTCCCTGAGTTTTAATACTCCTGGAGAAAACTTTCTCATCTGGAAACAAAGAGATCAGGAAATCCTGAAAGGTTTCTCGCTATGGAAAGCAACAGCCCTCCCTTTGGCTCTCCCTTCAGTCACCCACAGCACACAAATGTCCTCTCTTTAGCTACAAGCCTCCCCCCTGAGCTGGAAATACTTGTGCTGACAACGAAGGGACATAAAGGTTCAGAAGACCTGTGTACATTGCTATGAACAGAGCAGGCTGGAGGTGCATTTCTAACATACATCAGTTTCAACCTCTTGTCCTGTCTTTGCAGTCCCTGTTATCATCATCACAGGTCAACATCCAGAAGGAAAGCCCTCCCAACAGCATGGGTTGCAGTTGGAGGTGTGCACAACGGTGCCTGTGTGTGGGACAGGCATGAAAGCAGAGCTGAAAGCCTCTGGAGAAAGCCCTAGGCCATGCTGAAGCCCACACTGTTGTGTTTTCACTCCTGCAAGCCCTGCTACTCGTGCCCTGATTTGACGGCATCCTCATCCTGCATTCTCTGCAGTCCTGAAAGCAGGCTTCTACCATTCACTGTCCCTCAGATGTGCAGCACAAGGATTTCCACCTCCCCAAGCCACTTCCTAGGATCACAGCAGATGGAATTCACTCCTTGCAGAAAGCTGGCATGAGACATTTGGAAACCTCCAGTCTAGTTAATGTCATGCTCAGAACTGACAAAACCAGTGTTACCATCAACATCTCCACCCCCTCAACCCCAACCCACAGCCTATGGAAAACCAGGGCTCAGGTATCTGCACAAGAAGCTGGAAGCAGGTTTTACCTTTGGTCAGGGTCCAGTCCACAGCCATCAGCATGGCCTTCTCCAATGGATCACCCACCAGTGTCCCATCATCCAGCTGCACCAGCGAGTGACACGTGGCGATGGCTCGGTGGGTTTCTACAGGGATGTCAGATACTGGGGTCACTTCTTTCCCATCCCTGCAGCACAAAGGCATCAGGTTAACAGAGCCATTCACATTGTCTCACAGAAACCCTGGAATCTTTCCCGGCCCCAAATTCCTGCTCTAACAGAGTGGAGCTTCTCCCAGGGAGATCAAAGCCACAGGAAACCTGGCACTGACTCAGCTGCAACAGTGCCAAAGCCCATCATTGCTGCCAGTCCTCCAAAGCAAACTCCATCCAAGCAGAACACTTGAAGCAGAGGCACAAACTAACACACTGAAGTAGCTGTAGAATCAAAGGACTTGGATGTCTCCCTGCTGCAGCATCCAGCCTTCAAGTGCACTTCACTGGGGCAGTGGAAGCAGAAGGCAGGATGCTACCAGAAGGAGAAGCAGTGAAGATCTCATGGGATAAAAACCCCACCATTAAACTCACAAGGTCTGAACCCACAGCCCTTGCCAGAGACCAACAACCCTCTCTCCTGCCAGTTCAATCCAATTCCTCCCCTCTCCGAATCCCTGATGCCCTTCTCTTCCTCACTGGAATGGGATTACCCTTGGAGGAGCTCCCAAAACCCAGGGCATAGCAAGCCATACAACAACCCCTCCTCCCCAGGACCTACCTGAGCCCAGCCACCCCCCTCACTACGAGGTGGTCACTGGTCAAGGTGCCAGTCTTGTCAAAGCAGCAAACTTGGACTTTGCCTGCGAAGGGGATGCGGAAGGGCTCCGTGCAGTACACGTCTAGGAGAGAGGAGAGGGAATGCTGTGAGACAGCAGCTCCAACAAAGCCAGCACAGGATGCTCAGTGGCTGGAAGGAAGCCATCAAAGCCAGAGCATCAACACGGTGCTTGGACCTTAAACTCCCCACTCTGTGGCCTTTGAATCCAGACCAGACACCAAGTCCTAGTAGCGATGGGTTCCACCAGTCCCTGTTCCACACAGAGGAACCTGCTCAGTGCAGAACTGCAGTGCTATGGAGCAAGCAGCTCTCTCCTCCACTTGATTTAGACCCCATTTCAAAACCTGAAGGGTTTAAACTTCCTCACCTCCACCAGCTCCAACCAACCCACACACACACTGGTGCTGAGCAGAAACTGAGGCCTCTGCAGGAGCTTCACACCAACACTTCCCCCAGTTCCAGACACGAGACAGCCCTACTTGTGCTCCTGTGCTTCAGCCTGGTACTTACAGAGCTTGGCCAAGGCAATGAGGGAGGTGTTGACAGCCAGAGAGAGCTCAATGGGAAGCTCAGGGGGAACCACTGAGGTCAGTATTAAGGTACACTCCAGGAAGAGCTTGTAGCGGTTCCTGCTGGGATCCTTGGTGCCTATGGAATGAGATGGGAAAGCTGCATTCCTGCTCATCCTCAGCCTGTGTGCCCCACAGAACTAAGGTGAGTAGCACAAAGAAGCTCACCTACCTACGAAGGGCTGTGGGAGGGCAAGAAAAGCATCCAGAATGCAGTGTGGGCCCCTACACTGCCCAACCCAGCTATTGTATTGTATCCCACAAGCTTTGGTACAAGTCCTGGGGAGAGACCTGGAAGAGGCAAGAAGAAAGCTCACCTTCAATCCAGACGTATGCTGCAGCAGCAATGGCAAAGACCAGCAGGAACAGGATGAAAATGAAGGTCTCTAAGTTATTGGCTGTCACTCTCTTCACCCCAAAGAGGATTGTACGGAGCAATTTCCCCTGAGAAGAACAGCCTTCAGTGCAAGAAGCCACCTCTGCAGCATGCAGTACTTGGTTTAAAAGATGCATGAAACCCCAGTTTGGAATCCCACTGTGGTGTTTCAGTGCCAGAGCCTGAAAATGATTCCCATTCCTGTATCCCTCTCAACAAGCAGCAGCCAGGTCACCCATCATCAACCTGTTCCAAAGCCCCAGACTCCTTGCTAAGGCATTTTAAGTTGATTTCTTTGAAGCAGCCTTTGATTTTCAACCAAAAAGGCTTCCCATCTCTACAAACACACTCTCCTCACAGAGACAGGAGCTGTAGCATACACATAATGCAGCCAGGAGCCCTGAATCCCAACTTGAGCATCAAACACCAGACTACTTATTTAACACACAGAGAAGAGACCAGCCTTATTTCTTCCTCCTCCACACAAACAAGTTAGAGTCCTGTTTCCCCCCCTGCTGTACTTCCTGAAGCACTGAATGACACCACCAGCACCATGGGCAAAGACAGAGGTGAGGAGGCACGTCCACATCTTACCTGAGATGTGTTGAAGCCGGTCCTCAGGGCATAGGCCACACACCCGTTATCCACAGCTGCAAGAGGAATGAAGAGAGTCAGCTCAGAGGGAAGTTTGGACAGGTTTACTGCAGGCAGAGCACACATGAAGCTACACCCTCCTCTCACAACAGACACAGCTGAATAGATCACAGCAGTCAAAGAACCAAAGGGAAGCCTGAGTGCCAAGGTCAAGGCAACCAACTCAATGATACCTTCCAAAGTGGAATGGGTTGGGGTGGAAAGGACCTTAACATCATCCAGTTGCAACCCCCTGCTATGGGCAGGGACCTTCCACTGGAGCAGCTTGCTCCAAGCCTTGTCCAACCTGGCCTTGAGCACTGCCAGGGATGGGGCAGCCACAGCTTCTCTGGGCACCCTGTGCCAGCCCCTCAGCACCCTCCCAGGGCACAACTTCCTTATCTCCAACCTGAACTTCCTGTTTCAGCCTGAACCCATCACCCCTTGTCCTATCCCTGCTGCAGGTCCCTCTCCAGCATCCTTGGAGCCCCCTTCAGACCCTGGAAGCTGCTCTGAGGTCTGCGCTCAGCTTCTCTCCTCCAGCCCCAATGTTCTCAGCCTGGCTCCATGTGGGAGCTGCTCCAGGCCCTGCTCATCCCTGTGGCCGTGCTCCACCAGCTCCATGTCCTTCGTATATTGAGGACACCAGAACTGGATGCAGCATCCAAGTGGGGTCTCAAGAGAGCAGAGCAGAGGGGCAGGATCACCTCCATGACCTGCTCCTTATCTCCTATGGGTGCAGCTCAGGACATGATGGTTTCTGGCCTTGTTGTACCCAGTTGTATCAAGCCATTTAACATAAACCTGGGAGACCCTGGCAGAGGGAATGTGTGCAGGTACCTACGTTTCAGTCCCGTGCTGGCCTTCTGGGGTGGGATGTGCTGCACCACTTTGGTTCCCCCAAATATGATGTGCAATCGAGCATCTGCCTGCATGTCCAAGATGTGCTCGGGGCTGAGATCCTCCACAGGCTCCTGCAGGACAAGGTTCAGGTTCAGAAGCACAGCATTACACTTACAAATACTCTTTTCTGTTCTTATCCCATGTAAGATAAGCTTCGCTTCAACCTAAGGTGGCCTGAAGTGAATCTAGACCTTAACCATTCAGCTCCTGAGGCTGGGTTTAGAGCCTGGCATCTGCAGAAATGCTGGGTTTGGGGGACTACTTCACCCCTGGTACCTTGAATTCAGCAAGGAAGGCTCTGCAAGCATGACTTCATCTTGAAATCACCCACTGGCAGAAAAAGAAGGAAGAGGTTTGCAGTGCTTTACACTTGTTCCTCCTCCCACCACTACCCAGCCGAAGGAATCCAGACTAGGGAATGTGTGGGAAGGTGATGCCATGCTCCAGGAGTTCCACCCCCAAGGATGGAGTCAGTGCCAGACAAAACAGCCATTTCTGTTTCTCATTGACCAGACACCATCCATCACTGACAGGGAGCAGATACCAAACCCACTGCGTTGCCTGGGACATGAATCCCCCCCTGCCACGTTTTGCAGTGGCTGCAATGTTTTCCCCTTTTCCAGGTTGCACCAAGTGAGGAGCACAGGAGCCATCTCACAAACCTTCATCTGTGGCACGGATTCTCCTGTCAGCATAGCTTCATCTACAATGCACCTGCCACGCAGCAGCAGCACATCACAGGGCACCAGGTTCTCACGAGGAGATCGCCCTGGAATGAGCACAGCAGAACTGAGAAGAAGCTCCAAGGCACCAGAAGTGCCTCGGGTTGCCTGGCTCTGCTTCAGTTAAGCTGAGGTTCCTTAAAGCTTCCAACCTCCCACCTCAGGCACCCACATTGCAATGCTGACAGCCAAAAGGGTTGGAACAGGATTAGGTCTCTAGCAGGACCAGGAAAGTTGAAAGCACATCACCCAGTTCTCACTGTCATTCAGGCTCCAAAGCCTGGGATCACATCCCAGGGTGATACAGCCTTCAAAGGGAGAGCAGGTTAAGAGAGAGCTTTCCATTCCTCTTCCCATTCTAGGAAGTGTCACAGCAGGAGGGCCATGAAGATGCTCTAAGGACTGGAGCAGCCCTGCTCTGGAGACTGAGTTCAGCCTGGAGAAGCCTCCAGGAGACCTTTGAGTAGATTCCAGTGCCTAAAGGGCTTGGAGCAAGCTGCTCGAGTGGAAAGTGTCCCTGCCCATGGCAGGGGGTTGGAAGTGGAGGAGCTTTAAGGTCCTTTCCAACCTGGACCAGTCTGGGATTTGAGGCTGCACACTGCAACATGCTGGAAAGAACCTGATTTTAAAGCATCTTTTGATTGCAGTCATCATGCAGATCCTTACCAATGGAGACAATATCCCCTGGGATGATCTCATCGCTGGAAATGGGGCGCCATTTACGGTTCCTGTAAACCTGCAGGGACAAAAAAGCACCTTCAGGAGCTCTGCCCCCTTCAGAAAGGGATGAGAGGAAAAAGGGGAAGGAACAACAAATCTGCTAAAAAGACAGCAAGAATTCCATGCCCATCCTCTGTGCTTTCCATCACCTGGATCATGTATGGCTTGTTGCCCATCTTCCGGATCTCGGACATGTTCCTCATCTGCTGCTGGACCAGAGATGCTTCAAATGCAACCAACATGGAGAGGGTGAAGACGCTGTAATACCAGTACTCATCCAGGCACCACAAGCCCACACAGAACACCTGCACAAGAACACAGTGCTCAAGTTGGTCTGATCTCACTCCAAAAACAAAAGCCTCCCAGTTCCAGGAATTCTTTCCAGAGCTAACTCGGTCCACATTGAATTCTAGCAAACCACAAAACCCAAGGACCACAGGAAGTCATTAGGGGGAGGCACTTTCTGAAGGCAAATCAATGTGACAGTGCAAGAATAGCATCTTCTCCTGGTTTTAGCAAGCTGCCAGCTGATTTATGGCTCTCAAGGCAGGGACTGTAAGGAACTCTCCCATTTTCTAGCAGGGAAAAGCTGCTTTGTTACCTGGAAAACGAAGAATGGAGCTGTAGCTCTTTCTTTAAAGAGTTCCAAGAACTCCGGCACCACCATCTCAGCCCTGAGAAAGGAGGAAATCCTTATGAACCTCAACATTCCACATCCTCAGCACAAGCCCAGCCCAAGAGCCACCTGCAGGCTCCATCACAGTCAGAATCTCCCTCTTTTCAATGACCTTGATGCAGTGAGATGCAGTTAATCTCCATCTCAAGCCCACCCTCGAGGGAGCCCTTTGGGCTCATGTCCTTAAAGGAACTGGGAGTGCTGGGAGGAAGTGAAACTGAAACCCCAGGAAGTGGGTTCAAGGCTGTTGCTCCTGACTGGGATACTCTGGCAAGGAGAGTTCTGTCCTTGGGAAACTTACTTGTTTGTCCCATATTTCTTCTCAGCTGCTCGGATATCTTTGTCTTCCTGATAGCCTCGGGCGTTCTGGTAGTAACAAAGGGGATGTTCCACAGGGAAGGCAACAGGGAGGAACTGCTTCTTGCCATCCAGCTCATAGGAGTATTTGATTTTTTGGAATTCGAAGGAAAGAGCCTCCTGCCCATCCTCACCCTGCAGAGATTGGGGGGGGGGGGGGAACACAACTGAACAAACACCAAAGGCTTCACTCCACAGAGAACCTGACGAAGGAAAGACATCCCAACCCCTGAAACACCTCCTGATTTATGCCTCTCCTTATGGCCCATGCACTGGGAACACTGTGGATCCCTTCCCCCCCCCCCAAGCTGATATCTTCAGTTAGAAGCTCCTACAGCTGCAGTTGACAGCACCATGCAGCAGCTCCTGTGCTCAGCACATCCTCACCTGGTCTCTGTGCAGTGGCACCAGTTCCACCGAGCCGTTATTTGGGGTTGGCACAACTTTGGCCAATGTGGCTTTCTTCGGACAAGGTTCCTGCAACACAAGCAAGAGACACTTCATAAAGCACATCCCAGAGCCTGGAATTCAAGGGGCTGGGGGGAATCCTCACTTTGAGACGCCAGGAGAATCCCAGAATGGTTTGGGTTGGAAGGGACCCTAAAGCTCATCCATCCACTTCCAGCCCCTGCTATGGGGAGGGACACCTTCCACTGGAGCAGCTTGCTCCAAGCCCCTATGTCCAACCCCACAGGGTGCTGGCCTCCATACACGGTGCTGCTCACACACACATCCCCTTCCCCCTGCCCCAGCCCCGTTAACGGGACAACCCCTTCCCCAGCCCCGTTAACGGGACAACCCCCCCCTGCCCCAGCCCCGTTAACGGGACAACCCCAACCCCTGTCCCAGCCCCGTTAATGGGACAACCCCCCCTGCCCCAGCCCCGTTAACGGGACAACCCCCCCTGTCCCAGTCCCGTTAACGGGACAACCCCAACCCCTGTCCCAGCCCCGTTAACGGGACACCCTCCCCCCATCTCAAGCACCCATGGAGAGGAGACCGAAGGCGACCCCGGAGGGCCTCATCCGGACTCACCCGTACGCAGGTGAGTGCGCAGTGCGCATGCACCGACCACAGCCCCGACAGCGCCGTCAGCAGATGGACCACGCCGATGGCGGCGAGCGCCAGCAACGCGGCCTCCGGGGCAGCGGGGCCGGGGCCTCCCTCCGCCGCCTCCTCGCCGCCCCACGCGGCCCACACCCGCGGCCCCCACAGCCACAGCCATGCCGGGTACAGCCCCCCCACGAACGGCAGCACGGTGCCGTGCAGCAGCCGCGGCCGCCGCCGGTACAACGTTACCGACGAGACCAGCTCGTCCCCGGCGCCGGCCGCCGCCGCCATCTTCCGACACAGCGCAGCGGCACGTGGGTTCCGCTTCCGGTGCGCATGCGCGCTGCTGACGGCCGGCTGGAGCGGCGGAGGGATGTGAGTAGGGGGGAGAGCTGAGAACGGGACCGGGATCGGGAGCGGGATTGGAACCGGGATTGGGATTGGGACCGGGATCGGAACCGGGTCCGGGTCTGGGGACAGGGCCTGGGCCGGGGGTCGGACGCTGTTCGGACAGAGCCTGGGCTGGCCCTGGGGCCGGACCGGAACCGGGATCGGAACCGGAACTAGAGTCGGAATCTGGTCTGGGCCTGGGGCTGGGGCCGGACCGGAACCGGGATCGGAACCGGGATAGGGACCGGAACTAGAGTCAGAATCGGGTCTGGGCGTGGGTCTGGAGCCGGGTCTGGGTCTGGGGCCGGACCGGAACCGGGATCGGGACTGGAACCGGGATCGGGACCGGAGCTAGAGTCAGAATCAGGTCTGGGTCCGGGTCTGCGGCCAAGGCCGGGGTCTGGGTCCGGCCCGACCCGGCCCCTTTCCCCGTGTCCCCTCGGTAACAGCTCCGTGTCCCGCAGGGAAGCGGCCCTGGAGGTCACTGCTCGCTACTGCCGCACGGAGATGGAGCAGTACGGGCGGTGCGTGGCCGCCAGCCCGGCCTCCTGGCAGCGCGACTGCCACCAGCTCCGCCTGCGGATGTCCCAATGCGCCTCCGCGCAGTGAGTGCGGGGAAGGGGCCGGGCTTGGGGCCGCTGGTGCTGCCGGAGCTCAGGGCCTCGCTGTCCCCTCGCAGCCCCATCGTGCAGCGGATCCGCCAGGACTGTGCTGAGCCCTTCGCTGCCTTCGAGCGGTGCCTGCGGGAGAACCAGGCCGCGGTGGGGAGGTGCAGTGAGCACGTCAATGCCTTCCTGCTGTGCGCGGACAGCGTGAAGGTGTCCACGTGAGGTGGGGGCCTTGGGAGCTGCTGGGTTAAACGGGGGGAGCGGAATGGGTACAGCCATGGAATGGGGGGGGTTGGAAGGGGCCTTCGGGCTCCTCCAGCTCCGACCCCTGCACCTGCCACTGGAGCAGCTTGTGACAACCTGGCCTTGAGCACTGCCAGGGATGGGGCATCCAAACCTGCTCCATTCAACCCAGCCCAGTGTCCCAGCACCCTCAAGGGGAAGAGCTCATCCAAAGGGAGAACTTTGCACCTAACCTAAAGTGGGGGAGCATTAAAGCAAATGACATGGGACAAAGCACACAGAAATCACCTGCATGCACCACAGATCAGGGTGTAATCTACAGGGGTGTTGCATCCACATGGAGCCGACCTTTTATTTGTGCTGTTTCTGGTTTTCCATAGGGGAGCCTTGGAATCAAACTTCATCTTGAGGAGTGGATGAGAAGTCTTTGTGTGCTCTGGACTCTGGTGCTGCTGCTGGGTTGGGTTGGTTGATCCCCTCTGAAAAGCAAGGTGGGATTCTCAGTTCTGGGCACGCTGGGCTGGGCTCCAGCAGCCAACTGGACACTGACTGACATTGTCAGAGCATTCCCAGTACAAGGGTGCTGCTCACGCTGGGGTTTGCTTGCTCAGTTGCCTCTAAAAGCTTGATAAGTAAATGAATTACAGACCCAGGGTGAAATGACACCAAAGGAGCAGCTGTGACCTGCAGATGGCCTTGACTAGGAACCAAAAGCTGAAATCAGCCCTTCTCCCTTCCTCTGCAGTCTGTCTTCTCCAACACTTTGCTCATTTGGCACAATGTTTCCCTGCATCCCAATAAAAGAACAAAAACCTCCTTTCCGAGACCCAAAGCCAGGTGTGGCTTTATCCCACTGATGATGGAAGCTGCTCTCGGAGCTGGATCCGGGGCTATTTGGCTATAAAGGTTGGCTTGAGCTGCTTGGAAGCACCCTGTGCAGCTCCCAGCTTGGGGGGATGCTGTGAGGGGTTGGAGCCCGGCTCTCCTCCTGGTTTAGAACAGCAGAGGGAGTCTTCCTGCAGCAGAGAGGGCAGGAATCTGCTGATGAGAGAGCACTGACTGCCCTAGCAACAGCACAACTCGGCTTCCTGTGCAGGGGAGCAAAGGCCAGCTCTAAGGAGAGCTGGGTTCTGGGCTGTAACTAGTGGGGGAAGGAAGAAGAGACAAGGAGCCAGAGATGGTGTCATGGTGAGTGGGGTGACCTGGTGAGTGCTTCTGTGGAGGGAGACCTTTTAGGCTCACCTAAAGGATGAGGAGATGGCCCAAGGTACTGGAGCAGCTCTGTTAGGGAGCCAGATTGAGAGAGCTGGGCTGGGGCAGCCTGGAGAAGAGAAGGCTCCTGAAGGGGAGACCTGAGAGCAGCTCCCTTCAAGTGGGCAGAGAATCTCTGCCAGTAGAGGTTTAAACCTTGGAAGATCCTTTGGGAACAAGGTTCAAGGAAGGAGAACTGAGTTTCTATGCCCTAGTTACAGCACAGCAGCTTCAGAGGAGCATCTCCAGAGCAGGAGCTTGGCCTTCCAGAGAAGAGCCATCAAAGAGGTGTGCAGGGAGCAGATGACACCCAGCAACAGCAACAGCCTCCTTGTCTGGACATAGGGCACAGCTTTGCTGGGTTCCTGAGGTGGGGTTTGTACCTCGAAGAGAGGGTGAGGCCTGAAACTTGGCTTTGCCCTGCTTCCCAGCAGTTCATACACATTAATCCTTGGTGGTGCTTCAGCCAGGCGTGAAGTCCAAGTGTTCCCTGGTGGTTGGCAAACATCACTGGGCGTTTTCCAGCTCCATCCAGAGCTTTAACTCCTTTGGGGAGAGGGACAGCAGATTGAAGTTGATCTGGTCCAGCTTCTAGCAGAGCCCCAGCCCCAAAGTGGGCTCTTTGGCTCACAGTGATGTTGGGAGCATCCAAAGATCCCAGGCTCCCATCTGCAAACATCTGCACAAACATCAGGAAGCTCTTGGGTTGCCTTTTAGCAGCTGCTGGGGGCTTGAGACCTCAAGAGTTGCTTTATGGTGGGAGCTAAAAAGGTGGGGGGGGGGGGGGGGTCCTTCCAAGTGAATTCAGGGAGGGGGCAAATGCAAGCAGAAAAGGAGGGTTTGGGTTTTTGGGGTGGGAGGCAGCCCCCATCAGTCAGAAGGGGCTGTGGTGTGCAGAGCTTTCTTAAGGCCACTGTTGGAGCGCGGGTGCTTTGCATGGTGTTGACACGGTATTGAAATGTCAGGCTGTCAGCACAAGAGCCATGTTTCATTAGGTTTAAGGTGCACTGGGGCCCCTCTTCAGCCCAGTTCTGCCTGAGCTGCTCCGTTCCTGCTTGCTCATCTGCGTTAACCACTGAGCTGCCAAGCCCTTGGCATGGTCAGCCTCGAGCCACGCACCCATTGTCCATAGGGAGAAGGGGGAAGAGGAAGGTGCTGTTTCTCAGATCGTGGAATCATGGAATGGTTGGGGTTGGAAAGGACCCCCAGGATCACCCAGTTCCAAGCCCCTGCTTCACACCAGGCCTTTGGAAGGGAGAAGCATAGAGCAGAGTTGCAGCTCTTCCTCCTTTCTAGCTCTTAACGTGCTGCTGCTCTTGCTTGAATCAACCCAGAGGGGCGATCACAGCATCGCCAAACACAAGGAAAACCCTTCTTTGTTTCTTGGCCTGTGATACTGGCTCATACCCCTTTGTTTGAGCAGGACAGGCCTATGGAAGCAAGGGGAAAGGGGGATTCATTGGCCTAAAGCTGAGCAGGGGGGAGACATCCTCTGGCAGTCATTGAGGCTCGAGGTGCAGCTTTACCACCAAAGGCTGCAATGAACTCAGCTAAAGGAATCAAATCAATAAGGGAATAACCTGCTTTCCCCAGGACTTGGGGTGGAAAACAAGAGGTTTAGGGCAGGCTTCAGCTGCCCCAGCCTCAGAACTGATAAAGGAGAAGAACCCAAAGGAGCATGGTTGAGATGGGTAAAGGAAGCAGCATCAGGTGTTCTCACTTAGGGGTTAAGCCCTGTAAAGGATCCAGTCTTGGGCTGCCACCAGGTTCCTGTCCTCTGGCATGGCCTTTGCTTGATTTCCAGCTCCTGGGTCTTGGGATTGTTCCCAGTGCTGCTTTGGGGTTAAATGTGGGGTTTGCCTGGTACTGCAGCAAGCTGGATGGCAGGAGCCTTCAGCTTTAGCATCGCCACTGGCTCTGTGTGGCCTCAGAAGCTGCTCTTACCATGTTCTATGGCTCCTTATTCATCTCCCAACTACCTAACACCTATTGGGCTGGAGAGCACCGGAGGAGAAGGAAGGGCAGCGTGCAAGCAGTGCTGAGCTGGGAGAAAGGCAAGGACCAGCAGGTCAGTCGAGGCTCTGCTTTGCTTTACCTCCATTTCTCCTTGGTTTCCATCACCCTGGATGCAAAGGGAAGTGTGTGTGTGTGGGTTTCTTTGTCCCCAGGCTCTTGCTGTCACTCCTGTTGCTTTCCCTTCTCCTTTCAAAGGGGCACTTGGAAGCCAATGGGGGAATTGCACACGAGCCCTCGAGCAGGGCACGAACTCGAGCAGCTCTTTCATTCTTCATCCAGAAAACAGGCTCGTTTTCCACTCGGCTTCTCTGCCTTTCAAGGAGCCATAAATCAGCTCCTTCCTTTGGTGCTCGCAGTCACAGGCAGAGATTTAGGGCTCTGCAGCAGGCACCTGTGGAGGGCAGAGGACTGGGAGCTGGGGGGAGCACATTCCATGCACACATCCTGCTTGCTTTGGTTGGCCGTGGTCCATGATGGGGTTTGGAGCGAGCAGGAGGGAAGAGCTGGGGGCTGAGGGGAGCGTTTGTCACCTTTGCTCTCCTGGCTCTAATTCCAGAGAGCCTTGGGCATTCCCAAGCCCTCCTTGCAGCCACGGGACCTAAACCCCTGATGCCCACAGGGATGGGTGTTGCTATCCCCAGGTTGCCAAAGGCTCCCATCCCTCCCGTGTGTCTACGTGAAGCTCCTTCTGGCCTCTTCCCATCTAATCCTTGCTGCATTCCCACTGTCTCCCTGAGGCTCAGTGGCTCCAGGGCTTCACATTGGGATCCTGGTTCCTCTTGCAAGTGGCTGCCTCCTGCTCTTGGGTCTGCTGCCTCTTAAGGCACGAGCAGCCACCAACACCGCTTGCTCCTTCCCCCCTGGATACCTGGAGTTCCTGGGAAAGCTAAGGGATGCTCAGGCCAGCCTTGGTGGCACTGGGAAGGAGGCAGTGGATGCTCATGGATGGGGCTGGGGCTGAGACAAGCTTCAGGTTTCCACTTGCAGTGTGCTTTATTAGTGGCATTGTGATGATGGTTTTCTAAGGTACATGCAAAGGGAACCCCATGGGTCACAAGGAAGAGAGGGTGAGGGTGCAGTGGGTGAGCATCTGTAGGCTACGTACAGGAGGAGCTGTCTCTGGGGAGAGCCATCATTAGTACCAAGAGCCAAGCCCAGCTATAGAACCTGATGCTGCAGGGGCAATGGGAAGTGAGGGCACATGAGCAGGGGTCACGTTCACACAGCTTTATTAAAGGGGAAGCAAGAGTGATGCTAAGGGCTCTGGCTGGGCCTCTGGAACTGCAGACAACAGGAATCAGGCATTCCCTTTACATTGGAGAGGCTGCACCCCTTTAAAACCAACCTGGGGAGGCTTGGATGTGCCCCACGTACAGAGCCATGGGCTCCCCGGCTGCATCAGTGGGCTCCAGCTCTGGAGATGCCAGGTTGGAAAAGAGTCACTATTCCCTTTGGGAGTTGTCTGTTCAGTTCAAATAGATGAGGGCAAGTGAGTATTCCTTCTGCTGGTGTGCTGGTTTAGGCCTTGCCAGGGCTTCCAGCTTTCCTTCACCTATGGAAAGAATGAAACCCCAGCCTTGGGTCCTAGGCAGGAGAATCGAGAGCTTCCCATTGGTGCCAACAGAGGTTTCCATTCTCTGCTCTTTCCTGCTGTGGGTACAAAGCATCGCTGCTTGTGCCTTGCCTGCCTCGTGGCACGGGGATGGATGATGGATGCGCATCACCAAGTGGCAAATGTCACAAACCTGTCCCGGCTCACATAGAAAAGCTGGGAAGCAGCAGGGACATCCCTCAGGACCTTGGATTTCCCGGTTGCAAGTCAGAGCCTTTGGGAAACGAGGCAAAGGAGCAGGGCAAGCTGCAACCAAGGCTTCGATAAAGGGATCTGTGGCTCCTCCTGCTTCTAGGGGCGGCTCTGGGGAGCTTGGCCAGGCTCTGCTTGCAGGACACGATGCTCAAAAGCTTCAACACTGGACAAACTGCTAAAGGTACAGCTAAACAACATCATAGCACGGGTCTACTGGTGGCTAGAAAAGAGGAGAGGGGCTCTCCAAAGTCCTGCAGGCTCTGCAAGGGCCCCATGAGTTAGTGTTGGGACGTGATGGAGTTGCCTCCTCCATTGTGTGATGCTCAAGGAACGTCTCTGAAGGTCTCAGCCTTGGTTCTTCTCCCTCACCCTCACTGTGAAGAGGAAGCAGCAGCCACTGGAGCTCCTCAGGGAAGGGCTGGCGGCTTTTCCATGGTCAGGATGTGAAGTAGGAGCTCTGCATGGAGTAGAGGCGGTCGATGGGGTTGCCCACGCGGGCTTGGAGGAGGTTGGCTTCAGGCGTGGAGAGCAGGCAGTCCCCCAGGTGGCTGATGCTGTCGCTGTCCATGTCGTGAAAGACTCCTTCCGAGTCTGGAAGAGGAAGGAAAAGGGAAACGGGGCCAATGTGGCCCGAGCACATCCCATGGCAAGAGCACAAGCGGCCGAGAAGGGCTCAGCACAAAGCCCAAGCCCTGGGGACCACTGCCTGCAGCCCCAGCTTGGACTGGGATGTGCAGCTGGGATGCAGGGAGCTCCTCAGCATCCTCCTACCGTAGGGGTGCAGGTGGTCTCCTGGCAGCTGGGGAGGTGTCAGCCCTTGTCTGTACAGGTCTGTGCTGTAGCCGTTCTGGTCCAGGGGCAGGAGCTGCTGCTGGGGGATGCGGGGATAGGGAACCAGGAGCCCATCCAAGCCGTGAACACTGGCGCTGTCTAAAGACACGAGCAGTGGGATGGGTTGGAGCAGAGGGTGCTCAGGGCCCTGGTGCTGGAGCAGCAGCAGCACCAGGCAGTGCCTAAGCTCTGTGTGTTCATTTGGCTTGGAAAGGACCTCATGGGCAGGGATGGACCACGGCACCCAAGGCTTTGAGCATTGCCAGGGATGGAGCATTCACCGCGTCTGTGAGCAACAGGGATAACCCCATTGTCTTCTCTGAAGTGATAGGACAAGAGGGAACAGCCTCAAGCTGCCCAAGGGAAACTTGAGATGGGAATGAGGAACAATTCCTTCCCCACAGGGTGGTGAGGCCTTGGAACGTCGGAAGTGTTGCCCAACCGTGTAGACAAAGCCATGGGTTCATGGTGGCCTTGGGAGAGCTGGGCTCAAAGTTGGGCTTGAGGAGCTGAAAGCTCTTTTCCAACCTGGCTGATTCCATGATTCCATGAAAAAGCAGGAGGTAGATGCTGCGCCACGAGGACGGGGTCTCAATCCCTGGTTCCTCCAGCTTGTAAGTACCAGTTCTGCTACACCCTGCATGACTTTGCTCCTCTCTTCTTGCGTCCCCTCTCCCATACACCCAGGTCAAGCCCCTCCATCCCACCAAGCTCCTCACCTTCACTGTCATCATTGCTCTGCCTGCTATTGCGACCGGTGCCTCTGCCGGTACCCAGGCGAGGGTTACCCAACTGCTCCTGCTCCTGCTGCTGCTGCTGCTGCTGCTGCTGCCTGCGGGCAATCTTCTTCATCTGCAAGGGAATGGGGATGGGGATGGGGATGGGGATGGGGATGGGGATGGGGATGGGGATGGGGATGGGGATGGAGATGGAGATGGAGATGGGGATGGAGAGCCCAGGTCTGAGGTGCTGACTGAGGGAGGGAGCTGTGTTTGACACCGCAGCAACAGGGGCTGCTTGCCTTTCCCCTGCTCTAACCCTGCTCAGAGACCCCACGAGTGCCTCCTCTGCAGCCAATGTTCTCTGCAGTGCATAAAGGGGCTACAAGGAACCTGGAGAGGGGCTTTGGGCAAGGGATGGAGCGATGGGACAAAGGGGAACGGCTTTAACCCACCAGAGGGGAGATGGAGATGAGCTCTTCCCCATGAGGTTGGTGGCACACTGTGATGGGTTGAACGGAGCAGGTTTGGATGCTCCATCCCTGGTCGTGCTCAAGGCCAGGTTGGTGCAAGCTGCTCCAGTGGAAGATGTCCTGGTTGGAACTGGATGAGCTTTAAGGTCCCTCCCAACCTGCTATGTGATCCTGTGATCTACCCTTAACAGGGGGTTGGATTTCTCCTTAAGCTGTTGCTACTCCCAGGTCTGTGTTGTAAGCAGAAGCTGGACCATGCTTTGGTTCCTCTGCTCCTCTCACCTCCCCTTTGTCCTCTGAGCTGTTCTTTGCTCCCTCTTAACTGAGCAGGCACAGATGGGACCGGATGGGGATGCAGAGCCCGTGGCACAGGACCTCTCACTCACCTTGGCTCTTTGGTTCTGGAACCAGACCTGCACCACCCGCACGGTCAAGCCCGTCTCGGCTGCCAGGGTCTCTCGTACCTGTCCCCAACCCCCCGAGAGCTGCATCAGACCTGAAGCTGTTTCACAGCCTCTGAGGCTCCAAAGGTTCCCTTGGGCTCCTTCTACCTTTCTGCAGGGTTTAGAGGAGACCTCGAAGGAGGCCTTGAAGGCTCGACGCTGCTGCGTGGTCAGGATGGTGCGCGGGCGCTTGGAGCGCTTGTGGTCCTTGCTCTCCTCGCTGCCTTTGCCGTGTGCGTGGCCCCCGTCTTCGTCCTCGCTCTTCACTGCAATGCAAACAGGGATGGGGATGTGGTCACCTCAGAGGCAGCCCCACATCACCCCTCCTATAGCATCTCAGATGAGCCCATCCAATCGTCTTGGCATCGCAGAAGGGGACCTCAACAACCTGGTACCCACCTATCACCAAGGGGAGAAGATGCTACAACCTCCACTGACCTCCATCACCTCCCTTTGCAACCATCCCCATAACTGAGCAGGACCTGCCCTTTACAAGGCTTCCCCTCATCATCCCTTCTATAGCATCTCAGATGAGCCCATCCAATGGTATTGGCATCGCACAGGGGGACCTCAGCAACCTGGTACCCCACTATGGCCAAGGGGAGAAGATGCTACAACCTCCATCACCTCCCTTCACAACCCTCCCCATAGAACTGAGCAGGCCCTGCCCTTTCCAAGGCTGCCCGCAGCCCTCACCAGACTCGGTGGGCGCGGGGCTGATGGCGCTCAGCATCTCCTTCTCCTTCTCATAGTCACTGCGGCACAGGAGCTGTCCCTCCTTGAGCACGAACTCATCACCACGCTGCAGGCGCCGCTCGCACTCGCAGCAGCAGAAGCAGTGCACGTGGTAGACGTTCTCCAGCACCCGCATGATGAGCTCGGAGGGGGCGATCGCCTTCAAGCAGCTGCTGCACTTGGTCTGGAAGAGCCTGCAGAGGGGTTTGGGCTTTAGGAGGCTTTAGGAGGCGAGGTCAGAGCCGGGCTGGGGAGCAGGGAGCCAGAAGGGGCTTCGGTGGAGGTCTGGGGCCGTGTTGGCACATCCCAAATCAACCCATGATGTTCCGGTGCGATGGAGACCCTGCTCTAGGGGAAGGTGTCCCTGCCCATGGCAGAGGTTTGGGCTTTAAGGTCCCTTCATCCCAACCCATGCCATGATTCTCTGATCCCAAATGTCTGTTGTCCCTGCCCATGGCAGAGGCTTGAGTTTTAAGGTCCCTTCAACCCAACCCATACCATGATTCTATGATCCCAAATAAGATCCCTTCAACCCAACCCATGCCATGATTCTATGATCCCAAATAAGGTCCCTTCAACCCAACCCATGCCATGATTCTATGATCCCAAATAAGATCCCTTCAACCCAACCCATGCCATGATTCTATGATCCCAAATAAGGTCCCTTCAACCCAACCCATGCCATGATTCTATGATCCCAAATAAGGTCCCTTCAACCCAACCCATGCCATGATTCTATGATCCCAAATAAGGTCCCTTCAACCCAACCCATGCCATGATTCTCTGATCCCAAATGTCTCTTGGGCCTTTCTTGAGCCTCCATCGTAGCAGGGAGCAACACAAGAGGACAGAGCTCGAGGTCCCTTCTTCCTCTGCTTGCTGCCTGTGAGGCTGCTCCTAGGGAGAGCCCTTCCCATGGAAGTTCTCCCTATGGAAGACCCCTGCCGGCGGAGGGGATGCCGTTCGTGCCCCATAGCAAACCAAGCGCCGAGCATCCGTGTGCAGAGCAGATGGTTGTGATGAAGTAATTTGGGATCTAAACAAGTGGGAGCGGCAGTGACAGCTTCTCCTGAGCCCCTTGACAAGGGAAAGCAATAAAACAGGGATTAATTAGGCTGTTGTTTAAACACACAGGAGCTTCCCCACCAGCAGGGAACTCATAAACTGGGATTGCCAACAAGCCTGGGTTAATCCTCCTGGCAAACTCCATGGAGCGGGATGAAGAGGCTTTACAGGGGTGGGCTCATCCCTTCCAAATACCACCATGGATTTGTGGCGGGCAGTGGCTGGAGGGCCTGGGCCGTTCCAAGTGGGATGGGGTGGGATTTCTGGCTCCTTTGTGTCCAGGCTGGTTTGCGTCTCTGCCCGTCCTTCCCTCTTTGTCTGTGCGGAAGGCAGGCTTGGAATAGGAGCATGGAATGTGGGTGGAGAGGGGAGCAAGGAGCAGCCTTTTCACCACATCTCTCTTAGGAAGGGGTGAACTGGGAGCGTGTTCCAGGCATGGAATCTGGGCTGAGTCCAAACCCGTCCCTTTCCGAACACCAGCATCCTCCTATTGCAGAAGTGAACTGGGATAAAAAGGAGCCAAGGATAGAGCCAGTGCATGATCACAGGTACCTGGGCTCAGCAGGAGCATGAGGCATGTTCCTGGCCTTCAATCCCACATGGAAGCTGATGGGATGGAGCCTGACCCCGTGTTCATTGCAACCCCAAGAATCAGGCGCAGGGATTCCCCCCTCAAGCCTGGATAATGGGGGTGCATCTGCTCTTCCCATATCTCTCAGAGACAGGATTACTCCTATGTTACATCCCAGTCCACCCCGGAGCCCCACATCCATAGACCTGGCAAACAGAAGCATTCCTTCAATACCCTGACCCATCTCCAAGGAAGGAATGGGATAAGTTAGGGAAACACTGATGGAAAAGTCCCTGTCTTGGTTCACGCTTGTGTTCCCTTTACTTTTATCCGTATGGATACTGGAGCATTCCCTGTCTGCTTTTACACTTCCAGCCTCTGCTATCACCAGTTCCTTGGGGAAAACATCCAGAATCTTGCTTAGCCAAGGCAGGTAGAGGAGAGCTACGAGTGTGATGGGCTTCCATTGAGCTCTTGGGGCAAGCCATGAGGATGAGCAGGGACTGGAGCAGCTCCCGTATGGATCCAGGCTGGGAACATTGGGAGTGTGGAAGTCATTGGGCCTAGTGTGAGCTGGATGATCTTAAGCTCCTTTCCAACCTGTGACTCTTGGCCATGCAGAGTGTCCAGGATGGAGCACGCATGGAAAGGGATGCTGGAGCTGGGCACGGAATCCCATTCACCCATAGGGCACCGAGCAGAATTCCATGGACAAGGCTAGAAGCGCGGCTCCTGCAGCCGAACTCCATCGAGCTCCGGACATCACAGGAGCCACAAGCCTGCATCTGCCCAACAGCAAATCCCCTCTGCTTGGTGCTAATTGAAGCAAGCACCCAGCAAAGCAGCTCATAACCACGGTGTCAGCTCGCATTACACCAAATTAAAATTCTCAGCCTTCCCAACACCAGGAATTCCTAAAGAGCCTGGTTTTAATATTGCCGGAATCCGGTTAAGCCGAGGTAATATTGTTTGCGTTGCCATAGGAACAGAACGCATCTCTCCCTCACTGCCAGGGCCTTCCGAGGAGGTTTGGGAGCTGGAAACAGGGAAGTTCAGGTTGGAAAGAAAGGGAAGTTCTTCCCTGGGAGGGTGCTGGGATGCTGGGATGGGCTGCCCAAGGATGTTGTGAATGCTCCATCAATGGCAATGGCCAAGGCAGAGCCTTGGTTGCCATGGCCTAGGGTGAAGTGTCCTTGCCCATAACAGGGAGTTGGAACTGGATCATCTTCAGCTCCTTTCCAACCCATCCCATTCCATGATTCTAAGTGCATTGAGGACCAGCAGGGACACAAGGGAGATCTCTGCTTGCTCCCAGAGAAGAGCCTCACCCCCTTGGACACTAAAGGCAGGAGAAGGGATGCTGTGGGCAGCAGAGCAGCCTTCACATCCTTGGAGGCAGCATCCTGTAGCATGGAGTTACCTATTCCATATTCTGTATATATACCATGAACAAGTTGCTCCTCTTTCCCTAACAAAGCAGGTTTGGAGCCCCCCGATGCGATTCCTTCCCCTCCAAGGAGCTTGGGAAGTGCAGAGCAGCAGGAAGAGGAATGGCAGCAAAGCCACCGCCTGTGTCCATCCGGCTTTCCCACATGGATGAGGAGCTCTGAGACCTTCCTACATCATTTCAGGCATCTCCTGCACTTCCTTTAGCCCTGGTAAAACACCCCAAGTGCTTGAGTCTCCCTTCATCCTTGCAGAGCATCCCTGTCCCGGCTCTCCCTGCCCATGGCTCTGGAGGAGAAGCCGCATCCCAGCTCTCCAGATGGGAATGGGATGAAGGGAGCAGCAGTTGAGAACCCCTCTTGCCCTGCCGTGGCACAGAGAAGATGCTGACCCAGGCCTGGGAAGGGTAATTCTTGGGGGGGGGCATGGGGTTGTCTGGCTGGGATTAAGAGGTGTTAATGAAGCAAGGAATGCTGAATGGAGCCTGTGCTCCATGGAACCAGCTTATTTGGTTAGGGTTTAGTCAAAATGAAGCGGGCCAGGCTTAAGCAAGGGCTGTTTACTTAACACTGAGCTGCAGACCCCATTGTGGCTGCCTGAAACAGTGAGGGGGAACTCGCAGAGCCCCCTTCCACCTTTGGGATGGGGACGGAAGGGGGTACCCGAGGGACACGAGGAGGCAGCAGCAGCACAATCCACTCTTTCATTCCCCCCCCCCGACAGCCATTGACACCCCAGCTGAGCCCTATGGAATGGCACCAGGGGCTTAAGGAAAGGGGGGGGGGGTATTTCCTTCTGCTTCATTTCTGGCTCAGAGGGACAAGGAGTAATTTGGGGGCACCGGTTGCCTTTATTCTCCATCCCCTCCGCAGCTCTCTGTGGCTCTACATGGATGGATTTAAGGCCAGAGAGGAGCTTTCCAATGGTGCTGTTACACAATTGTGCCTCTTGTCCCCAGCAGCCAAGCCTCAAACACCCCCAGACCTCCTCTGATGGGCGCTAGGAGAGGGTTTGGGGATGGAGCACACAGCAAAGACCTCAGCATCCTCCACAGGCTGCAGCATCTCCCAAGGAACCCCAACCCCTGCATCTCCCATGTGTGGTCCTGCTTGACTGCTCCTCACTGAGCCATTCCCAGCCCCAAAAGCTGATGCCCAAACCCAACCAAAAACGGGGATCCCCAACGAGCTTCCCAATCCCCCCCAAAGAAAAGAGGCTCCCAAAGCTGGGGAGCATCATCAAGATGCAAGGGCCAGGAGTGAAGCGCTGCTGTCAGATTCAATCGGGTCCCTCAAGGGGTTAACCCCCCCCCCCCCTTGTGAGGATATTGCTGCCAGCGCGGTGGCACGGAGCCATCAGCACATAATCTGATGAACTCTTTTATTGCATTTCACAGGCCTGTCTTCTTTATTAAAATCTCCCAGCATCCACCAGGCCCCTCTCCTATCGCTGCTGAATGTGAACAAAAACTGGGGCTTGGCTCTTCCTACCCCCCCCCCTTTGCTTTTCCCTATGGAAGTGCCAAGCGGTGGAGGTGGCTGTCAGGTGATGGGTGATGGAGGGGTGGTGTTCCCGCTGGGAAAAGGGGGTTCTGTGCTTTGGAAAGCATCTTCCTCCAGCCCCATCCATAGCCCACCTGCAGGGCTCGGCCCCTTGGGCTGCATCCAAAGGAGGTGATGGAGGTGATGCTGCCCCTTTGCTCTCGGGCTGCATCCAAAGGAGGTGATGGAGGTGATGCTGCCCCTTTGCTCTCAGGCTGCAGCCAAAGGAGGTGATGGAGGTGATGCTGCCCCTTTGCTCTCAGGCTGCATCCAAAGGAGGTGATGGAGGTGATGCTGCCCCTTTGCTCTCAGGCTGCATCCAGCTCTGGTGTCCTCAATGTAAGGACATGGAGCTGTTGGATGAGCTGGAGAAGCTCCTGTATGGAGCCAGGCTGAGAACATTGGGGCTGGAGAAGAGAAGCTGCATGGAGACCTCAGGGCAGCTCTCAGTATCTAAAGGGGCTCCAAGGATGCTGGAGAGGGACAAGGACAAGGAGTGATGTGTTCAAACTGGAACAGGGTAAGTTCAGGTTGGAGATAAGGAAGTTGTGCCCTGGGAGGGTGCTGAGGTGCTGGCACAGGGTGCCCAGAGAAGCTGTGGCTGCCCCATCCCTGGCAGTGCTCAAGGCCAGGTTGGAGCAAGCTGCTCTAATGGGAAGTATCCCTGCCCATGGGAGGGGGTTGGAACTGGAGGGAGCTTTAGGGTCCCTTCACCCCATCCATCCTGTGGTCCTATAAACCTCTTTAAAGAGCCGTTGCTGCTTCTACTGCTCTGCAGCCCATGCATTGTGCCCGCTGTCATTCCAAAGCTCTTTGTGGGGTCATGGAATGGGTTGGAAGGGAGCTTAAAGCTCCTCCAGCTCCAAGGCTATTCCACAGCTGGCAGGGACAAAGCAAAGCCTGCTCCTAGAGCAGTGGGGACAGCTTCAGATCCTGCATCACCACCACATCCCCTATGAAGGGAACCACCAGCTCCTTCCTCTCTCCTCTTCCTTCCCCTTTTCCACCCAACACGGCACAACCCAAACCCTCTCTCCAGGCCTCCAGGTTCCGAGCTGGGTGCTCCTCATCCCGATTGCTCCGGTCCTGCCTGGCTGCGGGCAGGATCCCCATCTCCATTAGTATGCCTGGCAGGAGAAGGGCTCCTGCACGGAGTAGCTAGGGGTGATATTACGGCTCCAGATAGCATCCAAGCTCAATATCCTGTTTCTCCCATTCTCATTTCCTGTTTGCAGGTCTGAAAGCTGCCGTTGTCACAGCACAAGGAGGGGAGGGGGGGGAAGAGCCAGCGGGGCAGCAGGGAATGGGGAGGGTTGGTGCTGGGATAGGGATGAGGGGGAGGGAGGCGCAGGGGCCGCAGCCGCTTTTATTACGGCTTTAATAATGACAAAAGAATATCATTAAACATTCATTAGAATTATTTCATTAAGTTTTACTTCGGAAAGAGGGGGGGGGGGCGCTGGGAAGAGATTAGATATGATGTAAAAAGCAATATTGATTGAGGAAAGAACAAGCTTGGGAGATGGGTTTAAATTAAACTCTCTGCTCGCTCCCTCTTCCCTCTGTTTTAATGGAGGAGGAAGCTGTGCCGTGGCACCGGGGATGCTGCAGGAGCGTTCAGCTCCAGCCCATCCCAACACGGAGCCTGGCAAAAGGCATTCCAAAGGGAATAAGGGCTTCAGGGCTCCAAAAGGTTCCCAAGCTTTGCAGCCCAGGGCTAGAGGTGGGCAGGTGGAGTTAGGAACTGTGATTCCCATCCATGCCCTGCTTGGTTGTTGGAATAACCCCTGGGCACATCAGTGCTGTGGTCCCCATCCGGGTTGGAAATCACAGAGCAGCCTCCCTGCAAGGCTGGGAATGGGATGGGAAGGAGTCTCCCTTTCAAGTCCTTTAAAGCAGGGTTTGCTAGAGAAAGAATCCAAGCTCCCCTATAAGTAAGGCTGAGGTAGGATTGAGGAGAGGGATGGAGCTGACAGTGACCCTCAGAACAGGAGCTGGAGGTAAAGCTGCTCCAGCTCTGCTGTAATCCCCTTCCCACCCCCTCTGTGTGGATGCTCTTAAGGCAGACACCCCTTGAGCATCACCCAGATGTAAAGAGATGAAACTGCCCCTGTTTAACACGAGGATTAACGGTGAGATCTCCATGTCTGATGGTGATGGATGGGGGAGGAATGAAGAGGAGGGGGGTTAAAAGGGGTAAGAAGAAGGAAAACACTGGTTTCAGTGTTAGGCCAGTTGGCAATCAGAGATGTGACACTACAGGGATGGATGCACCGCTCTAAGTCGCTTTGCCTTAAACCTTTGCCAGGGATGCATCCCTGCATCCCGGTGCCTTCCAGTGGATACTGGGTGTTAAAGGGAGGAACAGGGCCTGGGCTCCCTTTGCCACGCTCTAATGTGGGCTGAACCCGCTCTCTTATAGCATTAAGGAGCCTATTGGGATGCGGATGCTGGTTGGGACCAGCTCCGCTTCCCAGCGCTGCGGCCCCTGGCACTGCGGGAAACGGGCTCGGAAGAGCTCGGTCCGGGCACCGCTGCCTTCACGGCTGCCCTCTGGTGGTCCCTGATCCGGGATGAGGGAGATGGAGCAGCCTCTGGATCCTTCCTTCCCACCCCCCGGCTCAGAGCCTGCAGGGGATGCGATCCTCAAGCTCTTCTCCAAGCCGGTCGCTTCTGGGATGCTCTTCTATGGTGCCGGAGCCCTTCCTGGGATGCTGCTTTGGGAAAGGGGATGAGAGCTGCAGGGCTCAGGGAGGGCAGGTAACATCCTGCCCCTGCTGCTGCCGGCATTCCAGGCATGGGGAAGGGAATGGAGGTGCTGGGATGAGAACAGCAGCAACCTCCAGGGAAGAGAAGGCTCCTTAAGGGGAGACCTCAGTGCCTAAAGGGGCTACAAGAAGCTTTGGACAAGCCCATAAAGCTCCCTGAAAGGGAGAAGGAGTGACTTCCATTGAGAGTGCCAGGGCTCCAAACCAGCTACACCAGTGTCCTCTGCTTGGAAGGGGGTGATCCCTTGATTCACTGTCACTCTCTTGGCTATCCAAGCCTTTTGAGGGGTCATTTATTCCTTTTCCTTGGGTGCCACGGCCTAGCCCATGGAGAGGCTTGGAAGTGGGTGATGTTAAGGTCCTTTCCAACCCAAGCATTCCATGATCCTATGATCCCTCATCCGAAGAGAAAGCAAGGGAAGCGTGCAGGCAGGACATAGCCACAGCACCCAAGGAGCCGTGCAAGGCGACTCTGCCTGGGAATAGGGTGCAAGTTGATGACAAGGGGTCCGGAAGGGATTCCAAGCCCTGGGACATGGAGTATGGAAGGGAAAGCAGCCAAAAAGAGCAAGAATCCATCAAAGTAAAGGAGATTTCATGACCCAGACCCAAAGTTCTGCCTCCCCCAGGTATGGAACTGACTGCAGGGAGCAGAGGAACGCGGTGCCTGCTTCCTTAATCCCACTCAAGGCACATCTGCATCTTGCACAGTGATTATGGAGTTCCCTGGGAGCAAAGCAAGGCGAGGGAACAGCAGGACCTGGGCTGGGAGATGCTCTGTGTAATGAATGTCATTCATCACCAGACGGGCTCCATTCCCTGCGGGAGCGAGGGCTCAGCCACCCACCCAATGAGGAAAGAGGGAATCTTTGGGATGATGGGGGGGGGGGGGAAGCAGGAGATTCTGGGATTGGGTTGGTTGCTGAAGCCTCAGATCCCTGGGGATGCTCGTGGAAGGAGCACTGCATGGGTGCTATCAAAGGGTGCCCAGGATCAGCCCCATCACCCAGCCCAAGGGAAGTGGAAGGAGCTGAAGGCTCTTCCCACCTCCTGCATCCCCTCATCTCCTGTTGTGATGCTCAGGAGCTCCGTCCATCACCTCCTGCCCCAATGTCCTTCCTTGCCCCATGTATCTGCTCACTCCTATTGCAGCCTCCAGCCTGGTGAGGAGCGAGGGCAGCAGGAGATGGGACATGGGGGGGACCCCATTGCTGCCCATGGCCAAGGATGGAGCCTTGCCTGTTGCCTTCAGAGCAAGAGGGTTGGGATGCTCAGCACAGGCCAAGCTTGGGGATGGAGCTGGATAATCCTTAAGGTCCTTTCCAACCCCAACCATTCTATGGACCAGCCCCTTTTACAAGCAGTAGCATTGCGATCCATCACATTTAGGCGCTGTTTTGTCCTTGAATCCCTGGTTTTCAGTTATCAGCACATCCCAAGCTCCGTTTTTCCACATCCTCAAGCTTAGGAAGCTCTCTGATGGCATCACCAAATGCCATCCAAACAAAGCCAACCAAATCCTTGTGCTTCCAACACGAATTCCATCTCTTTCAGGGCCTGACTCCTGCCCCTGGAATGCACTGGGGTTTGTCCTGCCCTTCTCCTACCTTTGCTCCAACAGGAGCCCTCCCACATGGCTTTAAACATTAACCAGCTCGCTCAGAAGAGCTGCCAAGGGGCTGGATGTGGCTCAGGCCCCAGTGCTTCCCTCTCTGCCTCTTCAGCTACTCCTTGGCTCCTTCTCTGGGTGCACAAAAGGCTTTTGGGTCCCTTTGCCCTCGCCCTGCATCCCAGCCATCGTCTGAACCTACTTCTTCAACCTCCTTCCTCCACCTAATGCAAAAAGCCCGCTCCTATTCCCCATTTCCCAAGCCATTCCATTCCCATCCCAGTGGTCACCTCCCTTCTGGGCTTTTCCTATCCCCCACAGCACAAAGGATGGGCCAGAATGGTCCCAATAGGACGATGCTGGATGTGCCCCCAGGGTACCAAATGGTGCGGCCTCAAAGCATCCCTGCTTGGCGTGCAGGGCTGGATGAGGTTGGTTGGGATGGGTTTCCAGAGGCATTTCCCCAAGCCTCGGCCACCTTTTCATGGGGGTAGGAATATCCTTGTGCACAAGAAGGTCCTGAGCATCTCAGCCAGCAAGGATGGGACCAGCTCCAAGAGGATCCTAAAAGAGACCTGAGAGGACCCTAAAAGGGATGCAGGCAGAGCCAATGGCTGGACTTCCAATCCCAATACAAGGATGCTGGAGAGGGACCATCAGGGATGTAGGGATTGGATAAGGGGTGATGGGTTCAAACTGAAACAGGGAAGTTCAGGTTGGAGATAAGGAAGTTGTGCCCTGGGAGGGTGCTGGGACACTGGGATGGGTTGAATGGAGAAGGTCTGGATGCTCCATCCCTGGCAGGGTTCAAACAGAGCCTTGGGTGCCATGGTTGAGGCTGAGGCGTCCCTGCCTATGCCAAAGGGGTTGGAACCAGATGACATCCAGCTCCTTTCCATCCCAACCCATTCCCTGATTCCACGTCCTGGTCCAACCCCCCCCCCCCCCCAGTCCTCCCCCCATGGAGATGCTGGGGGCCCATGAGGGTGCTCAGCAGTGATGGGGAAAGCTTCAAGTTTGAGCTGAGTTCAAGCCCCGGTCCCTGGGAGCTGAATCAGCTCCACATGGACCAGGGGAGGATGCAGAGGAGAGGGGAAGGCTTCCAATGGCTCCGATCCCTCGGCAGCTCCCCCGGCCCTGGCAGGCCATGGAGCACACTTCAAAGCACAGCACCCGGCGCTATCACCCCTTAAGGATGGAGGGGGGGGGGGGTTCCATCCATCCCCTCCTGCATCCCTCATCCTTTGCCTTTCCATGTGCTGGGTTTACAGGGCAGGTGCCTGGGCCCCAGAGAGGAGGGGAAGAGGCTCCCGAAAGCCTCCAGGCTGTGGGTGGATGGGGTAGGGACAGAGCAACATCCATCTTGATGCTGAGCGTTCCAGCCGGAGCTGCACAGCCCACGTCCAGCTGCAGCTGCAGCCCTTATCTTCCTGTTCAAAGCATTTCCCTTCTTCTGGAGCAGCTTCAGAGGAGCAGGGATTGGTGCCAGATGGGGCTCCCCTCCAGGTCACCGCAAAGCCCAGGGCGATGCTGGCTCCTGCAGCCTTGGGGGCCAAAGCCAGGAGCTTTGGGAAGTCAAGGCCAAACAGGAATAGGATGGGGGGGGACGGGGATGGACACACATCAGAGTCTGGAGCAGGAGGAAATTCCCATGCTGGAAGCACAATGGAGACACCTTTGGAAGCGCCCGAGGAACTGGAGCCCTTCAGGTGTGGTTTGGAGCATGGGAGTGGGATGGAGCGGAGCAGGGGTAGGAAAACCAGAGCAGTGCCACTGTTATCCTGCCCCAAAATCAATGGCAAACAGCAACGTCGGAGGCTTTGGGAATGCTGTCACCGGCACCCGGAAGAGGAGACCATGCTCCTTACAGCAAACGTGTCCTCATCCGGTTAACCATGGAGCTCAAAGCCCAGTCCCTATGGAAGTCCAAAGCATCCCAGGCCCCTCGTGCTCATCCAGCCTGTCCTTCCTCTTTGCTCACCAGGCTATGGCTGTGCCTGGTGTGTTTATCACCATTCCCAACCCTTGCCAAACACAAGGGAGGAGGCTGTGCTCTCCTTTGGGAAGCACAGGGAAGATGGGATTGCACCGTAAAGGCTTTAGATGATGCTGCCAAACAGCAGGGGATGGATGGAGCCTCTTCCCAGCAGCATCCCGGGATGCCTGCGTGTGTCCTGTCCCCAGCAAGTGCCACACACAGCTCATCCCTTCTTTCCTCTCTATCCCCATCCCAAAGCATCCCTATGGATACCATGAGCATCTCACCAACCTCCATGCCACCAACACCACGACGCCTTTCCTCACTCCCCCCCCAGATCCCAACATGGTCCAAGCAGAGCCGGGATGGATGGGAAGAGGCAGGAATACCGGGAATCACTTACTTCTCATAGTCATGCTTGCAATAGAGCTGCCGGTTGCGGCTGTAGCAGGTCCCGGCCAGCGGCTGCAGGCACACGGCACATTTCACACAGGCCTCGTGCCATGAGCGCTCATTGACCCGGAGCAGGAAGCGGTCGGCGATGGGGGTGTCGCATCCCGCACACACTTCCCGCATCTTGGAATCGGGACCTGGGAAGGGGGGGAAGGATGGTGTGAGAAAAGGGTTTTCCTCCATGGAACAAGGATGCGGAGCTCGAGGAGCAGCTCCTGTATGGAGCCAGGAGGAGAGGAGCTGAGGGCTCCAAGGATGCTGGAGGGGGACCTGCAGCAGGGATAGGACAAGGGGCGATGGGCTCAGACTGGAACAGGGGAAGTTCAGGTTGGAGATAAGGAAGTTGTGCCCTGGGAGGGTGCTGGGACACTGGGATGGGTTGAATGGGAGAAGTGATGGATGCTCCATCCCTTGCAGTGCTTAAGACAAAGCCTTGGGTGCCACGGTCTGGGTTGAAGCACCCCTGCCCATGGCAAGGGGTTGGAACGGGATCATCTTCACCTCCTTTCCAACCCAACCCATTCCGTGATGCTACAATTCCGGTGCCTGGAGGAGAAACGGGAGTTTTCCCGTGCCAGGAGGGGAAACGATGCCCTGGGAAGGGAGTTTTCCCCCCGGATTTGGTGCTGAGAGCGCCTCTTGAAGCCGCTGCTCCTCCTCACCGTTATCACCCCCTGCATCTGTGGCTGCTCTTCAAAGGCTTCAGCAGAGCTCCAAGGTGAAGGAGGGAGCAATAAACGCTCTCTCTGGAGCGCTGGATCGGGGCTGCAGCCCAGCCAGGCAGCAGCAGCCTCTCCCAATGGCCACAGCCTCCTTCTCCCTGTCCTCTGTACCTTTTCCATGCCTTCATCCCCCTGTGAGCTGCTCCATCCTTCCCAAGCCCCCTGGAAGGGTTGGGGGCACGATGGCATCCCAGGAATGATGCTGGTGCCCTTAGGACCATGCTCCTTCATGGATGAAGCAGCTGCTTTTCCACCTCAGCGGGCACAGACTGAGGATGGATGTGAGGACCCCAGGATGCAGGAAGCTTCCCAAACCCCCAATTTAACTTCCCCCCATGCCCTGAGATCATTTGAAAGCCCACAAACACATCGAGGAGGCTGCTGTGGTTGCACCAACACAAGGAGGGGCTTTGTGGGGTGCTTTCTATGCCCCCCAAGAGGCTTAGGCTGCCCCTCTTTGGGTGCTGGGCTTTGGGTCCTGCATTGGGCATCGCCTGCATCCCTGTGCCGGGTGATGCTGTGCTGGGCACAGCAAGTGCTGGGTCCTGGGTGACCACAGCAGCTGGAAGGGGCCAGGCCCCATCCTGCACGTTGGGAACCAGCACATCAGGAATGGGAATGAGGATTTAATCCCAGAAGAAGGAAAGGGAATAGCTGGTGATGCCAGAGCAGTGGCTTGCATGGCCGAGGCAACAAGGAACCGCATCCCAGGGGCTGTGGGCAGGCACAGAGCTTTTCCCTGGATATTTATCACACATTGAGGCTCCATTTGTCACTTTTCCTCCTGTTTTTAACTCCTGCCATCAAACGCTGTCACCCTTCTTGACTTCCAGCCCATGGGCTGCATGTAACCCACAGGATCCCATGGGTTAGAGGCATCTGGGACTACAAATCCCCAATTTCTGGTTGATTTAAGGGGGGAAACAGGGAATAATCCAATAGAAAATCAGGCTGGAGCCCTGGGAATGTGGGATCAGCCTCAAAAGGAGAGATCCAGAACTTCAGCCCAGGATATCTGTCCCTGAGCAGGCAGGAGGATGCCGAGGAGCCCGGGGTGATGGGAAGCAGCAGGATGCTGGCTCAGGATGCAGGGCCCGAGCCCTGCAATAGGTCACACGTGAGTCTCTCAGCACAAGGCCACCAGCAAGGTGATGCTGCAACCCATTGGGAGAGATCCCGAGCTCCGAGGGGGGAAAGGGATGCAGAAAATCCCAGGAAAACTGCCCGAATCCCTCCCAAAAGGCAGAGCAGGAGAAGGAGCAAAACCGAAAGTAAAGGAGATTGTGCCTTAAAGACACCGGGCTTCTGAAAATGCAACAGTTTGGAGCCACAGGGATGTTAACGAGGAGCATTCCCACCTTCCATGTCATGGCTCCCTGAGGAAGGGGAAAGGGACAACAAGGAAGGGGTGGAAAGGGGACACAGGAGGCAGCTCCGGTGCCTTATCCCGGTCTGATCCAAACTTAACCCCCTGCATCCAGGCCTGTCCCAGGCATGTGAACACCCAACGGGCAGATTTCCTCCCTGGAATTCCCAGTTTGGATCCGTAAAGCCCCATGGGTCCGTGCCTGGGATACTCCCTAAAATCACCCAAGGACCGGGATACCTTGAGGCTCCGAAGAGGCTTATCCAGGAGGCTGGGACAGACAAGGGATGGATGCTCGTGGTGTCCCTGTCCCCTTGTGCTGTGTCCGTGGGCAAGGATGCTTTGGGGTGCCAAGATGCCATTTTGCAGTGCCTTTGGCTGCCTCAGCATCACCAACCCACAAAGCCAGGCTGGGCGAGGGGGTGCTCCCTCTCTCCCTCCCGATAATCCCGATAGTGGGCAATGAACGCGGCAGAAGAGCCGGGAATGCCGATGGGATCATTCGGAAAACCGGGAAGCGCAGGCAGGGCCTGCAGGTCCTGCTGTAACTTAGGGACAAGCCGAGAGCCCCGGAGAGGTCCGGGAGGATGAGGATGGGGATGGGGATGGCGATGGGGATGAGGATGAGGATGAGGATGGGGATGGGGATGAGGATGGGACAGGCTGCAGGCGCTGAGGGCTCCCCGGTTCGTGGCACCCGCTCCCGGTGTCTCCGGTACTCACCGAAGCCCAGGACCGGCGTCGCCTGCTGCAGGCAGGACGGAGCCTCCTCGGTCTTCATTGCCGGCGGCCAGCGCTGGGGCTGCGGGCGGAGAGGAGCGTTAAGGACCGGGACTGCCCGACCCCGCCGCCGGTCGGGGCTCCCGGTGCCTCCCTCTCGTTTTCCGCTTCCCAAAGCTCCGCTTAACGAACGGCAACGAAATCCCGGCGGCGGCGGCGGCCGCACGCTCCGCTCCCCCCGGGTCCGCTGGGGTAGGGACCGACCTTACCCCCGGCACCCCCGGAGCCTGCACCGGGGGCAGCACCGGGGGCTCCGGGGGTGCTGTTTCCCAGCACCCCCCCCCCCCGCTTCCCATCCCGTCCCGTCCGGTCGGGACACGGCTGCCCGACGGGGCCGTGCGCAGCCGGTGCCGGGCTCTCCGTTCACGGACGGGGCGCACCCCCGCGTCTCCCCCCGCACGGGGCATCCCGGCCGTCGGTTCCCGACCCCGCATCCCTGCGCCCGCCCCGTCCATCCGCGGCACTCACCGGGATAACGATCCCGGCTGCGGGGAGGGGACGGGAATGGAGCGGAGCCGGGCGCGACCGTGCGCGGGGCAGAGCGCGCAGCCCCCGCCCGTGCCCGCGCCCGTGCGCGCCGCCGCCCCCCGCCTCCCTCGGGAGCGCGCTTGAGCCGGGAGCGCGGCGGGGGCCCCATCGAGGCCGGACCCCCGCCTCCTCCTTTCCCCTCTCGGTGCGGGCAGAGCCCGGTGCGCGCAAGGGGCGATACCGACGGGTCCGGACCGGGACCGTCGCTGGGAAAGGGGGGAGATGGGGGGGGCTCCGGTCCGCTGCTCACCGCGGGGTTACCGGGCTCTGTCGCGACAGCGCTGTCGCCGATAGGGCGAGCGGACTCGTGGCCTCTCGCCGTCGGGGCCTCCCCGGACCCGTTAGGCCCCCGGTGGGGATGGTCCCAACGGGGAGGGGGGGTGCGGGACCGGTCCGCTTCCTCCCGGCGGCTCCTCCAACGAATCCAAGCGAGAATCGGGAGCGAACGGAGCGGCCGGAGCCAAGGGGCGACCCTCGGGGCTCCGGGTGCTGCCCCCGGTGCTGGTGCTGAGCTACCCCCGGGGTGTGCGGGGGGGGGAGCAGCCCCGGGACCGTGCACCCGCAGCGCGCACACGCACCTCGCCGTGGGCACCTTGCACTGTGCGCGTTCACTCGGGTACGTACGGAGCCCATGGGGGAGCTCGAGGTGTCCCCGTCCGGCTCCGGATGAGCCCCAAGTGGTGCTGTGGGGGCTCGGGAGGAAAGCAAAGCTCGTGTCCAGCTCCAGCCCCGTGTTCCCGGGATCCCTGGGGATCCACTTGGATCCTCTGAGCAGTGGCCGGGACTGGAGCCGGGGGGCGGGGGGGGCACAGGGTTCTTGGGGGTGCAGAGCTGCCCTGAGCACCAAAGCCCTTCAGGAGCAGGAAGCGTCACAGTAGAGACACCAAATCCTCATGGATGGAGCTGAGTTCTGTTCCATCCACACCTCCCCTTCCCAGTGGGAGATGCTCCTGGGATGCCCCGTGGGCAGCAAATCCCATATTCATAGAATCCTAAATCATGGAACGGTTTGGGTTGGGAAGGACGTGAAGATCATCCAGTTCCAAACCCTGCCACAGGCAGGGCCACCTTCCATTGGAGCAAGTGGAAGCCTTGCATCCCATTCCTTGCATCCCATTTATCCCCAGCCTGCTCCTGGCACTACCACTAACCTGCACAGCGTTGCTCTATGCCTCCAGCTCCCCCCCTCCACCACCCTCCATGCCTAGAAACAGAGAAGCATCATTGAGCAGAGCATTGATTGTCCTTTATTAGGCTGAGCTCCCCATGGAGAACCCAGATTCCTATGGATATCACTTCGGACCATCCAAATCCATCCCTGCTCTTCCTCGGGACAGAGCCGAGAGCACAAGTTAAGAGGAGGAAGGAACGTTCGTGGTGCCAGAGCATCTCCATGAGCGGCTTTGCTCACTTGGGCACAGGCTTCTCGCAGATGTAGTAGCACTCGTAGGTGCAGTAGACATCGTTCCACTTCCCCGACACCCAGAGGTGGGCACAATCCTCATTGCTGCCGCTGTTATTGGGCTCTCCCTCCTTCCAAAACCTGGGCAGAGAGGGATCAGGTGGAGCATGGGCAGGAATGGGCCGAATCTGGCTGATTTCACATGGTTTCGATGCTCATTTCTGCCCCTGCTGCTGTGTTAGGGCTCCCATCGCAGGAGCCATAGGAACCCCATCGGGGTGCTGGGCATAGGCAGCACTCACGTGAAGGTGGTTTTGTAGTCGGTCCCGTCCACCCATTCCCAATCCCCTTCCGAGTGCTGATCCGTGAGCCCGATCCAGAACCGCTCATTCCTTGTCCTGAACATGGCAAAATTCTACAGCGGGGAGAGGGATCAGGAGGGAAAAGCGCCAGGAAAAGGCTCCTCCATAGGAATTCCATGGGGGAATGCTATGGAAGAACTCGGAGAGGAGCTGGAGCTCTGCCCTTGGCTGTGGATTGACGGGATAAGGGGGTATCGACCCCGTGCACAGGATACACAGGATAGGTGCCGGTGCTGGGGCTGAGCATCCCCAGCATCCCCAAGCGGAGCCCTGGATGAAGGCAGCGCAGGCTCTGCCTGCTCTCTGCTGGCTGCCTCCGGCCATGGCAGCACCAGCGAGGGTCGGGGGAGCAGGAGGGACATGGAAAAGGCAGGATCCCGGCAATATTCCCGTTTGGAGCTGGGTCTTTACCTGCTTGGCGTAGCTGTCGATGACAGCGAGTTGCGAGCGCATCTCCTCGCACTGAGCCTTCGCCTTGTGCCAGCTCATTCGGGTGAGGGAGAAGTAGTAACATTTCCCACCAAAGTATTCCCATTCCCTGGATCCGGGTCCGCAGGGAAACACTGGGGAAAAGAAGGATGGGAAGGGAGAAGTCAGAGGGATGGGGATGGGGATGGGGGGGGAGTTCCCAGCAGATTGGGGCTGACACAACAGCTCCAACCCGGAGCTTGGTGGAGGCTGGATTGGCACAAAGGTGGCCGCCAGCATCCCAAAAGGCTCCAGTGACCTGGGATGAAGAAGTGTTATCCCTATGGGGTATCCCTATGGGATAAAGGAGCGTTTGTGGCTGGCAAAGCAGCAAAGCCAGAGGGGGACGATGCCGTGCAGCACCTCAGGGAAGAGATGCGCAGCAGGGATACTCCGAGGAGGATACAGGGGAGGGAAAACCGATGGGATGGAAGGGAAAACTGGGACTTACAGAGGAAATCCCTGCCCGAAACGCTGTGGTTCTGCTCCGAGGGCAGCTCCTGGAGCTTCGAAGAGAGGGCTGAAACTATTGGGAGAGAAGGATTGATGCTGGGTCAGGGCTCGGGTTGTGGCCAAGCACCTCAGTCCCTTGCAGCTATAGACATGCTTCACCTTCCATAGGTCCCAGATTGGAAAGCATCTCCATGGACCGAATTGGGATGAAGGGACCTTAAAGCTCACCCAGTTCCAACCCCCTCCCAGGGGGTTCCACTAGAGTAGGGTGCTCCAAACCCCATCCAATGTGGCCTTAAGCCCTATCCAAGCCCTTCCAGCACCCTTGTAGCTTGGATGAGACATAGGGCTATGGACATCAATGGTCACTATACGGGACAGTGTAGGAGCTCCTCTGGTCGCTCCATCCTGTGGGATTAGGACCTTTTGGAAGCACCCCCTTAGACCTTATGTATCCCTGGGTTCTATGTGCCCAAATCCATCCATTCCAAGGTGTTCCGGTACCTCTGGAGAGTGACACAGCGAAGAGGGTGAAGATGAGGAGGAAGGAGAAGGCCAGCAGCAAATAGACGGTGATGAAGGACTTCAGCTTCAGGATGGAGAAGTTTCTGTCTTTAAAACAAAAGCATCGGGATGGCGAAATATTCCCTTGGGATCAGCGGGATGGGTCCTCCGTTTAGAGAAGGGTTAATAAATAACCTGTGGTGGTCAATGATTTGCTACGGATGGCAAAGTGATGAGCTTAAGGCATGGATTTGGGGTTGGGATGCGGTGTGAGACCCTCCTGGTTCCTCTTCACCCCCTTTTCCAGCATGGAAATTGCTCCCTGAGTGACCATCTGAGGTCTGGAATCTCTTTGCTGCCTGGAGCTGGCATCCGATGCCCGTATTGGAAGTGGGAAATGGGCTCCCAGATTCCAGGTTTGGGAATGCTCCAGGAGGCGGAACCCAATCAGGTGTTGCTGATTGGGCACCACCAAGAGCCCTTCCTGGGTGGGATGTCCCTCCTCTTCCATCCAAGCCTCAGCGTTGGGATGGAATGGGTCCTCATCCCAATCAATCCCATATGGAAGCCAAGAGGAGGAGGAGGAAAAGAGGGCTTAGACCTTCCTCTCCCTCGCAAGCCATGGTGGTGATGGAAGCCCGTGTTTCCCTATTGCTCCTGCCCTCCTCCTCCTCCTCCTTGAGGCTGAAGCTTACCTTTAAAGACCTTCAGGTCCTCATGAAGTTGCTCCTCCTCCATCCTGCTCAGCTCTGGTAGGGAAGCGGGATGGAGAAGCTTGGGATGGAGGAAGCAGGAGCTCCTCAATCCGGATCTCTGCCCTGGAGAACCTGAGGCAGCTCCTGGATGCTGAATCCCAAGGGTTATAATTTAACCAGGCTCTGTCCCATTGGTTTGTCCTCTCCAAAGAAGAGCTTGGATTGGGGCCACTTCCAATAGGAGCGATGGGGATATGTGGGGTGGCTTGCTTGGAGCAGGCTCATTCTGCTCATGGATAACCCAGGTTTAGTGGGATGCTGGGGGGCGGGTTCATGGCCTGGATCCCATAGACTCATAGGATGGGTGGGAAGGGATCCCAAAGCTCATCCAGCTCCAACCCCTGGCACCTTCCATTAGAGCCCTTCCATTCAACCTTCTCCATTCAACCCATCCCAGTGTCCCAGCACCCTCATTGGGAAGAACTTCCCAAGCTCCCATCTCCACCTCCCCTCTGGCAGCTTAAAGCCATTCCCCTTGTCCCGTTCCTTCAGCCCTTGTCCTTGATTCCCAACATTTGCTCCCAGTCCCCCCGTTTCCAGCTCCCTTCCTGCTTCCCAACCTGAAAAGGCCACTTTGTGCCTTGGAAAGTGGGAATTGCTGGGCTGTGCCGATGGGTTCAGCCATTGTGTGCTTGGAGATGATGGGAAACTGGCGAGGTGGGATTGCTGGATATTAAATCCCATCGTCAGGAGCATCCCACTGCAACCATTGAGGCTCGAGCTGTGCCTTGATGTTGCTTGATAGCAGGATTCCTTCTCCCTTTGCTGTTTCCCCTCCTCTCCCTGAGCCCAGAGCCCTGGAAATGCTGCTCCCAGATTTAATAACAGGAATGACTCCAGTGGGAATCTCCAGGCTTGGCATAAACATGGAATGGGTGTTGCTAAGCCTGGCATAAACACGGAATGGGCGTTACTAAGCCAACGGCCTTGGGATGCTTTCCAAAGCAGCACTGGGGCATGTTCCCGTTGTTTGCTTGCCCCATAGTTCCAGAGGTTGGGAATAGGAGCAGGAAAGAAGCCAGGGCACAAAGACCTGTGGCTCACAAGGGGCTTAGGGTGAGGGTTTCCTCCCTGGGGGGGGGGGGTCACTGCCATGGGGGCTGTGTGGATCCCAATGGCTCATTGCTGAAGCTGAGTGGGTGAAAGCAGACCAGGAAGCATCAATGGGAAACAGTTTGATTTAATAAACACAAGGAATCATCCCAACCTATCATTGGTTGATGGGATAACCTCGGAATGGGGCTGTCCCAGCATTCCAAGGCACCTGAGCTGGCAGCGAGGAGGATGTGGACAACAGAAGGCAATAGGGAAAGGTGGTGATGCCCAATGTGGAGCCCCTGCAGGAGCAGGTATCCAGGAAGCTCCAATGCATTAAAGCTTCCCAAGGAGCAGCCTGAAGAGTGGAATTCCAAGCAAGGCCATCCTGGATTGGGAAGTGCTCCTGCCTGGAGCAGGAACGTGTGGCTGAGGCCTCCAGCTCTTCCCCAGCATGAGGGGGGTGCTTGAGCCATTGGAGCTGGATACTGACTGGGGTGGAGGGAAGAGGAGCAGAAGGAATTCTGGTCACCTCCTCCGTGGCATTCCCAAGAGATGGCTGCTCCCTGGCTTCCCTATTCCCCTGCTCCATAGAAAACAGTGTGTGTGGGGGGATATGTGGGATGATCCCCCCCAATCCCAACTTCCCAACACAGCCCTTTAGGTGATGTACTCCCCATGGTGTGGCCACTGTGGCCCCAAAGGCAGCGCTGGAGGCCCAGCACCAAAGCTGCTGCTTCAGTCTGGGGCTTGAGGAGAATGGGAGCAGCTGCAATGGGACAAACTCAGCCGGATTTCATCCATTCCCGAGCAAGCCCCCACGATCTGGAGCTCCCGGAGCCGGGGCAGGGCTTGAGCCAAGGCAATCACAGCCTTGGGAGCCACCTTCTCCCCCAGCTCCAGGCAAAGCCTCTCCAGGCCCTGCAGGCTCTTCAGAGGGCCCAATCCTGCACTGCTCACGGGGCAATCCACGACCTCCAGCACCCGCAGCTGCTTCATGTGGCTCCCAATGGCCCCCATGGTGGCATCGCCGGCACCACAGCCCCACAGCTCCAGGTGCCGCAGCCCCTTCAGCTGCGGAGCCGCCTGCAGCAACCCGGCCTCCGTCACCCGATGGGTGCCCCGCAGGCTCAGCACCCGCAGCGGATGCTGGCAGGAGGCAGCCATCAGGTGCCAGTCGGCGAAAGCAGGGACGTGATGGAGCAGGAGGCGACGCAGAGTCCCGGATGGGGCCATGGGATGGAACCAGGAGATGGGCAGCTCGCAGCGCCGCAGCTCCAGCGCCGTCAGGGATGCAGGGACGCTGGCGTAGGGGATGCGGCGCAGATCCGTCTCGCTCAGCGCCAGGCACCGCAGCTGTGGGCAGCGCTTGCCCAGGGCGCTGAGCAGGGCTGGGGACAGCAGGCGCTGCCGGGAGGCCGACAGGAGGCAGCCACGGGCCCGTAGGGTGCTCAGCCCTGCAGGCAGCACACGGCGGAGCAGCTGCCACAGGGAGCCGGAGCTGAGCTGCGGACAAGGGGGGAATGGGGGACCCCTGAGTGCAATGGGGTGATCCCAACCCCCCCTCAGTCTCTGCCTGTAGGGGGGTGATGTCCACATCAATCCCTTGCCTACAATGGGGTGACTCCCCCCTCAATCCCTTCTCTACAATGGGGTGATTCCCCCCTCAATCCCTTGCCTGCAATGGGGTGATTCCCCCCTCAATCCCTTGCCTACAATGGGGTGATTCCTCCCTCAGCCCCCTGCCTGCAATGGGGTGATTCCCCCCTCAATCCCTTGCCTACAATGGGGTGATTCCCCCCCAATCACCTGCCTGCAATGGGGTGATTCCCCCCTCAATCCCTTACCCACAATGGGGTGATCCCCCCTCAATCCCCTGCCTACAATGGGGTGATTCCCCCCCAGTCCCCTTGCCCACAATGGGGTGATCCCCCCCCCAACCCCCTGCACGCACTGGGGTGCCCCATACCCGGCGCTGGCTCAGATCCACGTGTTTCCAGACCGCCCGGTCCAACGCCAGCCGCCGCCACCGCCGGCAGACCCTGGGGGGAAGCGATCAGCGCTGGGCCCGGAAAGCAGCCGGTACCGGTACCGGTACAAGGAGGGGCCCTACCTGCCCGCAGCCGGTACCGGTACAAGGAGGGTCCCTACCCGGCCGCCCGTAGCCGGTCCCACGGCGGCAGCAGGGCCAGGATCTGCAGCAGCACCGAGTCCGGTAGCACCGACACCTCCACTCTCACCGCCGCCATCTTGGCCGGTCCCTCAACCCTTCCTCTTCCGGCCTGGCCGCCGCTCACTTCCGGTTCCGGCGCTCTGTGGCGGAGCTCGGTGGGCACCGGTGTCGCTCCGGGCCGTCCGTGTTGAGCCGGTTGTGCCGTGTCCCCCCCCGGTGTCCTCACCCCCAATCCGGCCCCTTCGTGCGGGCAGCGATGATCGAAGTCGTCTGCAACGACCGCTTGGGCAAGAAGGTGCGGGTGAAATGCAAGTATCCACCGGGAACCGGGAGCGGGGATGGGGGGGGGGGGGGTCCCGGTTCCTTCCCCTGCTTTTCCTTAACGGCCCCGCCAGCACCGAGGACTCCATCCGCGACCTCAAGAAGCTGATCGCGGCGCAGACCGGCACCCGCTGGGACAAGATCGTGCTCAAGAAGTGGTGAGTGGCACCGGGCTGGGAGCGGCCGGGGTCCCGCATCCCCCCCCCCCATGCTGGGGTCGGTGGGGGCGGTACCGGCCGCTTCCTCCCCCTCCATCCTCGTTTTCCGTGCCCGCAGGTACACCATCTTCAAGGATCACGTCACGCTGGGCGACTGTATCCTCGTGTAGGGGGGTGTTTTACCGTGTTAACGGGTGTATGATGGGGGGGTCACTGCATCCTTTCCCATCGCTTCTCCTTAACGCCATCCTCCAGATGAGATCCATGATGGCATGAACCTGGAGCTCTACTACCAGTAGCGGCTGCCGTTCCCTGCTCTCTTCCCCGCTGGATCCCAAACCCCCCTTTCTCCTTCCCCAGGCTCTGAACCTGATGGAGCTGCCCTGGAGCGTTTAAGTGGTTTCTAATAAATGTGTTTTTCGGGTCTCTGGGTGTTGTGTGGTCGGGGGAAGGCCCCAGGAGCGGCTTAACCAGGGTGGAATCGAGTTTTGTTGCCCCACTTCGCTTCTTGACATCTTTTGCCCACCCGCGGCCACCGTCCCCTTCAGCGTCCAGGCTCAATGCAACCAATGAGTGCCAGACGAGCAGGCCCTTCCACCAATGGCAGCGCGACAAGCTCGGGCCCTCCCTTCCCTTTGACCAATGGGAGCGGGGAACGGGGCAGTTGCCCCGCCCTCTCCTCCCCGCCCCGCACCACCGGGCCCGGTGCGGGAGGCGCAGCCGAGGGAAGATGGCGGAGGAGGAGAAGCTGCCCTCGGGCTGGGAGAAGCGCATGAGCCGCAGCTCCGGTACGGACGGGGGGGATCCGGGCTCCGCATCCGGTACAACCGGGGCCGGACGGGGGAGGCTTCGGTGCCGGTGAGGCTGCGGAGGGATGGGGGGATGCAGAGCGGTCCTCGGGGGGGGGGGGTTGGTGGGTCCT